>NC_044503.1:43704636-43757136 GCF_902362185.1 Chanos chanos
CCGAGGAGAACAGTCCTCTGGAACCCCAGACAGGAACAGACAAACTGGATCAAACCACACCCCCTCAGACCAGTGTCAGTCAGTCACAGACTGATCATGTAACCAGCACCACTATAGCTTAGGAATTCTATTCAATTTTCAATTGAATTTTATTTGTATAGCACTTTCTACAATCAAAATGGTCTCAAAGCAGCCTTTTCAGGAATCAGTGCCTAACCCCCCAGAGAGCAAGCCCAGGGTGACAGTGGCAAGGAAAAACTCCCTAATGCAGTGAACAGGAGGAAGAAACCTTGAGAAGAACCAAGACTCAACAGGGGGAGCCCATCCTCCTCTGCCCAGCACATAAAGCAGACATTCACAGTGTGAAAAGAAAGCCCTGTTGTTTTGTCTATAAATTTGATGTTTTGCACTTACAGCCTTTCATGACTTGAATCATGCCATCTCTAAGTGTATTCTTGAGTTGTCCATATGGGGCTGTCCTCAGCAGCAGCGAGGGGTTTCCTAGTGTGGAGAACTCCAGCCAGAAGTAGGGCATCAGGATGGATCAGGTCCGGAGAGCAGAAGGGGTCAGGATCACTGGTATCTCAGGAGTAGCATGTGTAGCTCGTGTACCTCGACCGAGAGAGAGAGAGAGAGAGAGAGAGAGAGAGAGAGAGAGAGAGAGAGAGAGAGACAGATTGTTAGGTACACTCATTGTCGTGTAATGGTTTAGGGCAATGTACGTTGTGTGCTGAGTGCAGGTATGGACTCTGGCAATACTAGCTATGACAGTATAACTGAAAGGGAGAGGCAGGAGGTTAAATAGACATGAGGGCACCCTGGGACATAAGGCAGCCAGCCACTCCACTGTCAACTAACCTGAGTGAACGTGTGGGAGTGGGAGTGGGAGGGCGACAGCATCCAAACATCCCAGTTCACTAAACACACTATGCCCGAGAACCCTCCAAATCTGCTCCTTTATCTAATAAAGAGCAATTCAGAAAAGGTTTGACTAAACAAATAAGTTTTCAGCTTAGACTTAAACATAGAGACTGTGTCTGAGTCTTTAACACTAATTGGGAGGCTATTCCATAACTGTGGGGCTCTATAAGAGAAGGCTCTGCCCCCTGCTGTATCCTTCACAACTGAAGGTACCAACAAATGGTCTGCACCCTTAGATCTAAGTAGCCGGGCAGATCATAAACGACCAGAAGTTTGCTCAGGTGTTGTAGCACGAGACCATTTTGTACTTTATAGGTCAACAGTAGTATTTTATAATCAATGCGAGATTTGCTTGGGAGCCAGTGCAGTATGGATAAGATAGGGGTGATGTGATCATATCTTCTGGTTCTAGTAAGAACTCTGGCTAACTGCAGCATTCTGGACTAACTGCAGCTTATTTATACACCTAATAATGAATATTCATGAGACAGGCATTAATGTAGCACAGATGGGTGAAGTGGGATTGGTTTTCTAATCACACACAACTGATAAATGAGTGACTATATTGAGAAGGAGAAAAGTCATGGTGATGCTATGAAATCCGTTGTCTACATGCACTTTCAAAGAAAATGTTTGTCTGTTTATGTGTGTGTTTGTCTGTCTGAAATGTTGTTACTTTGGATAGAGCTGTTTGACAGATAAAAATGTTTGATTTACAGCTGAATGAGTTGTTTGTTTGGTGGTTGTTCTTCAGAATTTTATGCTACGTAAACAAATTTTTATATATGAATAAATCTTGTTGAATTTGGTGAGATTTAATTTGGAATCAGCTCTGATTTCATGGTGAGAGTGAATCCTACACATTTAGACATGATGAAATAAATCTTGTAAATGTTAACCAGTTAATGCCTGTACTGTGAACATTTCAGTAAAACTTGCTGTTTCAGACGTCATATGTTATGTGACCATCTCAGTGAAACTTGCTGTTTCAGACGTCATATGTTATATTTAGGGGTGAACAGTGCCCCCATCACATGTAAAAACATCATTATTAAAATGACATCATATTTTATTTAAATACACCCACATGCCGAACTTTATTTGACTCTGAACCATTAATCTGCTGTTGCATTACTTTTCTCTAATCAACTCATTCACACTACAGTAAAACACAGGCTACAGCCCTAACCCTAACCCTAACCCTGACCCTGACCCTAACCCTAACCCTAACCCTAACCTCATGCTTCATTCTTAAACTCATGTTTGTTATTGTCTTTAATCTCTGGGAGACTGATCACAGTCATGTCTGTCATTGTCTTTAATGTCCGGGTGACATCACAGTCATGTGCTGATGAAGTTTCACATTTTGTTTCCACAGTTACACAATCTGTCTCTTTCTCTGTTGTCCTGTATTTAGAGCAAAGGTGTCACTCTTTCCTGGGAAATTCCCATTATGATTACAATAGACTAGCTGCTAGTGTACCACTCGGGAAAGACCATGACATACTGGGAAAATCTCAGAGAGAGAGAGAGAGAGAGAGAGAGAGAGAGAGAGGACTGCAAGATGCAAGATGATTTTTTTAAATCTCACCCTTCTGTATTGTTTTAGACAGTGAGGGTGACTGTGTTTTGGGGTTTTAGGGTTAGGGGTATTGTTTTAGACAGTGAGGGTGAGTGTGTTTTAGGGTTTTAGGGTGTTTTAGGGTTAGGGGTATTGTTTTAGACAGTGAAGGTGACTGTAATTAGGGTGTTTTAGGGTTAGGTGTATTGTTTTAGACAGTGAGGGTGAGTGTGTTTTAGGGTTTTAGGGTGTTTTAGGGTTAGGGGTATTGTTTTAGACAGTGAGGGTGAGTGTGTTTTAGGGTTAGGGGTATTGTTTTAGACAGTGAGGGAGACTGTGTTTTAGGGTGTTTTAGGGTTAGGGGTATTGCTTTAGACAGTGAGGGTGAGTGTGTTTTAGGGTTAGGGGTATTGTTTTAGACAGTGAGGGAGACTATGTTTTAGGGTGTTTTAGGGTTAGGGGTGTTGTTTTAGACAGTGAGGGTGAGAGTGTTTTAGGGTTTTAGGGTGTTTTAGTGTTAGGGGTATTGTTTTAGACAGTGAGGGTGAGTGTGCTTTAGGGTTAGGGGTATTGCTTTAGACAGTGAGGGAGAGTGTGTTTTAGGGTGCTTTAGGGTTAGGGGTATTGTTTTAGACAGTGAGGGAGACTGTGTTTTAGGGTGTTTTGGGGTTAGGGGTATTGTTTTAGACAGTGAGGGAGACTGTGTTTTAGGGTGTTTTAGGGTTAGGGGTATTGTTTTAGACAGTGAGGGAGACTGTGTTTTAGGGTGTTTTGGGGTTAGGGGTATTGTTTTAGACAGTGAGGGTGAGTGTGTTTTAGGGTTAGGGGTATTGTTTTAGACAGTGAGGGAGACTGTGTTTTGGGGTTTTAGGGTTAGGGGTATTGTTTTAGACAGTGAGGGTGAGTGTGTTTTAGGGTGTTTTAGGGTTAGGGGTATTGTTTTAGACAGTGAGGGTGAGTGTGTTTTAGGGTTTTAGGGTGTTTTAGGGTTAGGGGTATTGTTTTAGACAGTGAGGGTGAGAGTGTTTTAGGGTTTTAGGGTGTTTTAGGGTTAGGGGTATTGTTTTTGACAGTGAGGGTGAGTGTGTTTTAGGGTTAGGGGTATTGTTTTAGACAGTGAGGGTGACTGTGTTTTAGGGTGTTTTGGGGTTAGGGGTATTGCTTTAGACAGTGAGGGAGAGTGTGTTTTAGGGTGCTTTAGGGTTAGGGGTATTGTTTTAGACAGTGAGGGAGACTGTGTTTTAGGGTGTTTTGGGGTTAGGGGTATTGTTTTAGACAGTGAGGGAGACTGTGTTTTAGGGTGTTTTGGGGTTAGGGGTATTGTTTTAGACAGTGAGGGAGAGTGTGTTTTAGGGTGCTTTAGGGTTAGGGGTATTGTTTTAGACAGTGAGGGAGACTGTGTTTTAGGGTTTTTTTGGGTTAGGGGTATTGTTTTAGACAGTGAGGGTGAGTGTGTTTTAGGGTTAGGGGTATTGTTTTAGACAGTGAGGGAGACTATGTTTTAGGGTTAGGGGTATTGTTTTAGACAGTGAGGGAGAGTGTGTTTTAGGGTTTTAGGGTGTTTTGGGGTTAGGGGTATTGTTTTAGACAGTGAGGGTGAGTGTGTTTTAGGGTTAGGGGTATTGTTTTAGACATTGAGGGTGACTGTGTTTTAGGGTGTTTTGGGGTTAGGGGTATTGCTTTAGACAGTGAGGGAGAGTGTGTTTTAGGGTGCTTTAGGGTTAGGGGTATTGTTTTAGACAGTGAGGGAGACTGTGTTTTAGGGTGTTTTGGGGTTAGGGGTATTGTTTTAGACAGTGAGGGAGACTGTGTTTTAGGGTTAGGGGTATTGTTTTAGACAGTGAGGGAGACTGTGTTTTAGGGTGTTTTGGGGTTAGGGGTATTGTTTTAGACAGTGAGGGTGAGTGTGTTTTAGGGTTTTAGGGTGTTTTGGGGTTAGGGGTATTGTTTTAGACAGTGAGGGTGAGTGTGTTTTAGGGTTTTAGGGTGTTTTGGGGTTAGGGGTATTGTTTTAGACAGTGAGGGAGAGTGTGTTTTAGGGTGCTTTAGTGTTAGGGGTATTGTTTTAGACAGTGAGGGTGAGTGTGCTTTAGGGTTAGGGGTATTGCTTTAGACAGTGAGGGAGAGTGTGTTTTAGGGTGCTTTAGGGTTAGGGGTATTGTTTTTGACAGTGAGGGTGAGTGTGTTTTAGGGTGTTTTAGGGTTAGGGGTATTGTTTTAGACAGTGAGGGAGACTGTGTTTTAGGGTGCTTTAGGGTTAGGGGTATTGTTTTAGACAGTAAGGGTGAGTGTGTTTTAGGGTTAGGGGTATTGTTTTAGACATTGAGGGAGACTGGGTTTTTTTGGGTTAGGGGTATTGTTTTAGACAGTGAGGGTGAGTGTGTTTTAGGGTTAGGGGTATTGTTTTTGACAGTGAGGGTGAGTGTGTTTTAGGGTGTTTTAGGGTTAGGGATATTGTTTTAGACAGTGAGGGTGAGTGTGTTTTAGGGTTTTAGGGTGTTTTGGGGTTAGGGGTATTGTTTTAGACAGTGAGGGAGACTGTGTTTTAGGGTGCTTTAGGGTTAGGGGTATTGTTTTAGACAGTGAGGGTGAGTGTGTTTTAGGGTTAGGGGTATTGTTTTAGACAGTGAGGGTGACTGTGTTTTAGGGTGTTTTGGGGTTAGGGGTATTGCTTTAGACAGTGAGGGAGAGTGTGTTTTAGGGTACTTTAGGGTTAGGGGTATTGTTTTAGACAGTGAGGGAGACTGTGTTTTAGGGTGTTTTGGGGTTAGGGGTATTGTTTTAGACAGTGAGGGTGAGTGTGTTTTAGGGTTAGGGGTATTGTTTTAGACAGTGAGGGAGACTATGTTTTAGGGTGTTTTAGGGTTGGGGGTGTTGTTTTAGACAGTGAGGGTGAGTGTGTTTTAGGGTTTTAGGGTGTTTTGGGGTTAGGGGTATTGTTTTAGACAGTGAGGGTGAGTGTGTTTTAGGGTTTTAGGGTGTTTTGGGGTTAGGGGTATTGTTTTAGACAGTGAGGGTGACTGTGTTTTGGGGTTTTAGGGTTAGGGGTATTGTTTTAGACAGTGAGGGTGAGTGTGTTTTAGGGTTTTAGGGTGTTTTGGGGTTAGGGGTATTGTTTTAGACAGTGAGGGAGAGTGTGTTTTAGGGTGCTTTAGGGTTAGGGGTATTGTTTTAGACAGTGAGGGAGACTGTGTTTTAGGGTGTTTTGGGGTTAGGGGTATTGTTTTAGACAGTGAGGGAGACTGTGTTTTAGGGTGTTTTGGGGTTAGGGGTATTGTTTTAGACAGTGAGGGTGAGTGTGTTTTAGGGTTAGGGGTATTGTTTTAGACAGTGAGGGAGACTATGTTTTAGGGTGTTTTAGGGTTAGGGGTGTTGTTTTAGACAGTGAGGGTGAGTGTGTTTTAGGGTTTTAGGATGTTTTGGGGTTAGGGGTATTGTTTTAGACAGTGAGGGTGACTGTGTTTTAGGGTTTTAGGGTGTTTTGGGGTTAGGGGTATTGTTTTAGACAGTGAGGGTGACTATGTTTGGTGATTGGAAGGAAACAGAAATGATTTTATCTGTCAAATGATTGGAAGGAAACAGAAAAAGTTTCAGTTTCCCTTTTTTAAAGCGGTCTACACTTGTGTTTTAGGTCTTTTTTTAAAGTGGTCTCTACACTTGTGTTTTAGGCCTTTTTTAAAGTGGTCTCTACACTTGTGTTTTAGGCCTTTTTTAAAGTGGTCTCTACACTTGTGTTTTTGGCCTTTTTTAAAGTGGTGTACACTTGTGTTTTTGGCCTTTTTTAAAGCGGTCTACACTTGTGTTTTAGGAAAAAGCTGAAATGCGTAAAGCTGGAAAGTGCAGCATTTATAGACTGCCTGAGATTCCATTGAAAAACCTTACATTCCACATACTGTTAAAGCAATTCACAGAATCTTTAATCCAAAGACCAGCTAATGGAATCCCTAATCTGATATACACAGACCACTCTGTTGACTGTGTCTAATCTGACACACAGACCATTTTTCTAACCGTCTGTAATCTGACAGACACAGACCATTCTACTGGCCATCCCTAATCTGACACACAGACCATTCTACTGATCATCTCTAATCTGACACACAGACCACTCTACTGACCACCTCTAATCCGACACACAGACCATTCTACTGGCCATCTCTAATCTGACACACAGACCATTCTACTGACCATCTCTAATCTGACACACAGACCATTCTACTGACCACCTCTAATCCGACACACAGACCATTCTACTGGCCATCCCTAATCTGACACACAGACCATTCTACTGATCAACTCTAATCCGACACACAGACCATTCTACTGGCCATCTCTAATCTGACACACAGACCATTCTACTGGCCATCTCTAATCTGACACACAGACCATTCTAGTGACCATCTCTAATCTGACACACAGACCATTCTACTGGCCATCCCTAATCTGACACACAGACCATTCTCGTGACGGCCCCAAGGCCATTTTTAGTCATAAAAAATGCTCTGAGCTTCAATATTTCCCCTCTTCCTCGTGTTCTGCTTTACCACAGTTTAGCAAATAAAACTGATAAAACATCTTAAAGTGCAACAATTTAAAATGACTGTTGATTTGAAACAGAACTGCCAATTATTAATCTTTAAAACATGTATTTTGACTTATGTTTGGCTAAATCTATGTTTAGTTTACACAAACACGCACAGATCAGTCCACAGCATTTTCACAGGAAGGTCGATAATGACCATCAGTCAGATTTAATGTATGTATTTCTTGGAAATATGAGGGGTGTTGGAGTTGTTGGAATTTCAGCCATTTGTTAAAAAAGAAAAATGTAAGGTGTATAATTTGGTTAGGGTAGATAGGTTTGCACATATAAAATACACCGTAAAACACCTACATACTTTGATCTGTATGGTGATTGGTGATATTGACTGCTGAGGTAAAATTAGCTGCTTTAAAGAAAATATTTTATATATTAATCATGACCAGCTATATAAGTACACTCAAACCCCTTGTTTTTAGTGTGAGTGAAGGTAACGTATGCTAGCATACACGCTAAGCTATTTACTCACTCAGGAACCAGACAGTGCATCCGGAAGAATTTTTGCTGTGTTGGATAACCACTGTCAGGGTTAGGGTTAAAAATCATAACTTCAAATTTATCTGTGAAAAACTCACTCAGGACCTCCTCCATGAGCTGTCAGCCAAACAATCTCCATATGATTACCTGCTGAAGTAGCTCCATCATCAGTCTTCATGTATAGCCTGTATGTAGTAATTAATTTAACTTAATTTAACTCCATGTATAGCCTGCATGTAGTCACTAACTTAATTTAACTCCACACACACAGAGGTAAGTTATGTAATAAATTTCATGCAGAAAAGTCATTTAGAGGTTTCTACACACCCAACACTCTTTTCTTTTGCATACTCGTTAAATTCCCAATCCCCGGCCAAGGTGTTACTTATGGCAGTCCTGTGAAAAGAATGGCATTCAGAATGACCTATTCAAAGAAAATATTTTGAAGTTCTAAGAACTGTGAGACAGTAGAGTTATAAAAAGGGAAATGCACTTCCTGTGTGTTTGTGTGTGTGTGCTTTATGTTTGTTTGTTTGTTTTTTTTTAGCTTCTAGACAGTCATGTGACCCTTAGGGGACCCTTGTGTGTACATTCAGGTGCAAAATTAACTTCAGCTGAGATGTACTTCTGAATCAAAGGAATGATTCCTGTGTCATAAAATCATATTTTATTATAAGTTTCTGCATGTATCTGAGAGACTTCACAGATTCTCTTCCTTAAAAACAAGCCAGGTGCCTCTGTAATTTCTCTTTGGTACAAATGTATATAAGTGCAGCCTTCATCACATCATAGATTGTGAAAGATACTAAAGTTTTAAATATAGAAAATTATCTGAGTAGAAGACATGTTAAAATACAGCTGTGTCCCTTTAAACGTCTGCTAAACCATATCTCCTACAGCTTCACTATGATAAACTACAGACTGAATGACCTCTAGTGGCACTTAGTTGAGATGCATTTTAAACAGCAAGTTGTGGGCACAGTAGTCAAGTTAAAAAAAAAAAAAAGAAAGGCAACCATGATTTGTTTTGGTTTAAATTTGTTTTAAACTGTAAACTGCAGTTCAGATAAATGACAGTGCAGAAGGCCCATAAGGTCAGGCCATTACATGTGTGCTGAATGTTAGCCTGGAATACTGTGATGCGTGTGTTGCATTTTCCACCTTGTATTACTGTATTGTATGAAAGCTGATCACACAAAGAATCTTCAGGAGAATTGGTGATAATAATTTTTATCTCAACCCTTTTTTCCTAAACCAGGAAAACTTGCCTTTTAGAGACATACACCATCCCACCCTTAAGGGCTGTGAAAATACGAGACTGTCTGAGTGTTGTCAAAACAAATGTGAAAAAACTAATGTCAATGCTATATGATAAAATTTTTGAAATTCCATGAGATTTTGAAAACACAAGGTATCTCACCCATGAGGACAGGTTTGGCAGATTAGTTTGACTGTTGGCACATTAGTTTGACTGTTGACAGATTAGTTTGCCTGTTGACAGATTAGTTTGACAGGTTTGGCAGATTAGTTTGACAGGTTTGGCAGATTAGTTTGACAGGTTTGGCAGATTAGTTTGACTGTTGACAGATTAGTTTGCCTGTTGGCAGATTAGTTTGACTGTTGACAGATTAGTTTGACTGCTGGCAGATTAGTTTGACTGTTGGCAGATTAGTTTGACTGTTGGCAGATTAGTTTGACAGGTTTTGGAAGATTAGTTTGACTGTTGACAGATTAGTTTGACTGTTGGCAGATTAGTTTGACTGTTGACAGATTAGTTTGACTGTTGACAGATTAGTTTGACTGTTGACAGATCAGTTTGACTGTTGGAAGATTAGTTTGACTGTTGGCAGATTAGTTTGACTGTTGGCAGATTAGTTTGACTGTTGGAAGATTAGTTTGACTGTTGGTGCTATGATCAGTCTTTGTTGTGTATGAGGATGGTGCTATGGTCAGTCTTTGCTGTGTATGAGGACGGTGCTATGGTCAGTCTTTGTTGTGTATGAGGATGGTGCTATGGTCAGTCTTTGTTTTGCATGAGGATGGTGCTATGATCAGTCTTTGTTGTGTATGAGGATGGTGCTATGGTCAGTCTTTGCTGTGTATGAGGATGGTGCTATGGTCAGTCTTTGTTGTGCATGAGGATGGTGCTATGATCAGTCTTTGTTTTGCATGAGGATGGTGCTATGATCAGTCTTTGTTGTGTATGAGGATGGTGCTATGATCAGTCTTTGTTGTGTATGAGGATGGTGCTATGGTCAGTCTTTGTTGTGTATGAGGATGGTGCTATGGTCAGTCTTTGTTGTGTATGAGGATGGTGCTATGGTCAGTCTTTGTTGTGTATGAGGATGGTGCTATGGTCAGTCTTTGTTGTGTATGAGGATGGTGCTATGATCAGTCTTTGTTGTGTATGAGGATGGTGCTATGGTCAGTCTTTGTTGTGTATGAGGATGGTGCTATGGTCAGTCTTTGTTGTGTATGAGGATGGTGCTATGGTCAGTCTTTGTTGTGTATGAGGATGGTGCTATGGTCAGTCTTTGTTGTGTATGAGGATGGTGCTATGGTCAGTCTTTGTTGTGTATGAGGATGGTGCTATGGTCAGTCTTTGTTGTGTATGAGGATGGTGCTATGGTCAGTCTTTGTTGTGTATGAGGATGGTGGATTTTGGGCTCTTGTAAATTAGTCTCCAGTATGTGGCTGGGCCTGGAGCCTGAGAGAAAGAGAGAGAGAGGGAGAGAGAGAAAGAGAAAGAGAAAGAGAGAGAGAGAGAGAGAGAAAGAGGGAGAGAGAGAGGGAGAGAGAGAAAGAGTCCAGGGAAACATTCTGTGGTGTGGGTCAGGGTTAGTGAGCACTGAGAGAGAGAGAGAGAGAGAGAGAGAGAGAGGGAGAGAGAGAAAGAGTCCAGGGAAACATTCTGTGGACATTCTGTGGTGTGGGTCAAGGTTAGTGAGCACTGCTTACATACCGGAAAGGAGAGTCGCAGATAGGAGCTCTACTTATAAATTCCTCTCCTGAAATTTCATTTAAAATATTAATTAACAAACAAAGCGAAGTAGGATGAATTCAGTATGAAAAAGATTTATTTCTTATTTATACTCATGTATATGGTCATAGTTGGCCCAGCAAGATGACATAAAAACACATTAAAGAATTCAGTTGTTGAGCAAGTCGGAAAGAAGGATAAACAACATTAACATGAAAATCCTTAAATCATTGCACAATAATGAAATACTTTATTAACATAATTCCTTTTGTTCTTTTCTGTCTTTTACGTTTCCTGTCATCCTCTGGAAGATTCCTGCTGAAAAAAGTCCATCAGCACTGACCAAAAAAGAAAATTTCAAAATGGTTTTGTGCCTTCAGAGGGTGACCACAGTTCCCTTTATCACTCAGTATCACATGCAGGGAAAATATAAAAATATATTTATAGTAAAAAATATATATAAATGGCGAATAAATGAAAAACAGCAGTAAGTACCCATGTTCAGAGCAATCTTTTCTGCTTTGTACCTTATTAGATACATAGCATAGGAAAAAAAAAAAAAAAAAACATATAAAATGCTGATTTAAATTGCATTACTCTGTGTTCACCTGTCACTGACTCAATTATGTACACACTTTGAGACTGTGCATTTGCACACACATTGGCATCATTCCATTTGACTACTCAACACACACCATGCCAGTCTCTAAGCCTCCAAGCATTTACAACAAGTTAAATGTTTTCTTAAAAATAAAAGATGCCAAGGTATTTCAAGAAGCCAGTCATCTGTGTCCAAGATGACACATTTTTAAGACGCTTTAGAAGATGGCTCTGGCTGATGTGTTTTTGCAGGAACATATGTTTCCATTAAGAGGAGCTGTGAGAAGTGTGTTAAAGAAGGTGTATAGGCAATGGCTGTCTACATGGCAAAGAAGTGTCAAGCATTCTTGAAGGTGGATGTGAGAATGTTGAAGCTAAATGTGTGTTTTAGAAGATGAAGTTTAGCTCTAGAAGTTTAGCAGACGTGTCTTTAGAAAGCAGAGGTGTGGGAAGTGTCTACAGACTCAGACCAAACTGAGCTTTTTCTGGACACAGGCACTGCCCGACCCTTCAGTCTGCAGCCAAGTGATCTCAATATGTCCACTAGGTGGCGCCGAAACTTCACACCCACGAAGGCATAAAGTATAGGATTAAGACAGCAGTGCAGGAGGCCCAGTGTATATGTGAAAGCAAGTGAAACATCCAAGGCCTCAGTGCCGTCACAGGACCCCTGCCTATTTGGGCTGCTTCCATTGCTATGGAAGGTGTCCACCATGAGGGTGATGTTGTAAGGCGTCCAGCAGATGAAGAAGGCCAGCACCACGGCCAGGATCACTCTCACAGCCCTCTGCTTCTGCAGGCCCTGGGAGCCGCGCTGCAGTCGCAGGAGGATGCAAGAGTAACAGAACAACATTATCACAGCAGGGAGAAGAAAGCCCACCACATGGTAGAGCAGGCGGGAAGCCTGACGCCACTCGGGTGCTGGATAATTGTAGGTACATTCCAGTCTGTCTTTCCGCCTACTGTCCCTCTGTGCCTGCAAATACAGCCAGTCAGGGATGGACAGAAAGAAGGAGAAGAGCCAGACGGCCACACAGCTGCTCTGAACCACTCGGGGCTTTCTGCGCGAGTACATCTGCACGGCATGGACGATGGACAGGTAACGGTCCAGGCTGATACAGGCCAGCAGGAAAATGCCACAGTAAAAGTTGATCTGGGGAATAAGAAACAGAGGCAGAGAAATGGCACAGAGTGTTTTTAAAGGTGTGTCATCAGACAGAGTTTTTCAACTGTTATGTGAATTAAAATAAACTCTTAAACTCCACCACCAAAACCAAACCAGAACCAGTCCTTCCTCTGAGTAAAACCTGATCTCTGAAACTCAATTCAGATGCCCTCCTTCTCTTACCTGGAATAGAGCTCCACACACTTTGCAGAACCCTGTTCCGAAGACCCACTCCTCAGCTGCCTGTATAGCCCAGAAGGGCAGCGTGAGCAGCAGAAGAGTGTCGGCCACACCCAGGTGCATAATGAAGGCGTCTGTGACACTCCAGCTCCGCTTCTTCTGCCACAGAATGGCCAGGACCAGACTGTTACCTGGCAACCCCAGAACCAAAGCCAGAGAGTACAGGATGGGGGTAAAGATTGCCTCAAATTGGATGATGTTTTGCTGGTCACACACCAACCCTTTCTGACAGCATCCGCCATAGTCATAGCTGTAGTTGCTGTCAAAGTAGCTGTCGTTGAGGTCTCCAAATATTTCATCTGCTTCAAAGGTCTGCTTGTCCTCTATACTGTGTGTCTGCAAGTGAATCAGTTCATCCAAGTTGAAGTTGCAGAAGGCATTCTCACTCAAATAACAGTATATAATTTACGAACAGAAAAAACTGCAGTTTGGGAAATACAGACTATAGGACAGTGCTGGCTGTAGGTGCAGTTATCTGCCAGGTGCATGTGACTAGCTGAGTCTCACTCTCATAGTAATTCACTCAGTAAAGACAGATTGGAGAATTAGCTCTCCTCATTTCCTCTGTTCATTAATGGGGGATAATTTCCTACTACATCATATTTTCATCACACTGTGTACAATTAGAAGTACTACAAAGGAAGATATGTTTGGTCATTAGTCAAAGGATTTCACTTTGGATGACTTTGCTCTAGAGACGAGAATCTGTGTCTTTACTCCATCTGGCCACAGGGCGGAGTGAGACTGCATAAATCACACTGTTTATGATGATCCTGCACTGAACATAGGTTCGTAGATTCTCCGTATGGGTTTGTGTTATCTTGATGTGGTTAGACATGTGTTTCCTCTAGATATTGATATAGATCTTTCATTCATAAGACTGAAAGATCATCATCTGTTAGCATAATAGCACACAGTGTTTTTACAGGTCACGTTTAGCTATAAATTACATTACAAGATTAGAGTTCTGGAAGAGCTCTCAAAATAAAGCTGCCAATCTGATTATTTTACTTAAGCGTAACGTGAAAAGGCTGTGGTTAACATGACACTGAATGTGGCCACGTAGCTCATTCTTTACTGACTACTGTTTAAGTCTAATGATATGTTTGTATTGGGGTGCAGACTGACTGTTTACTCAGTGTCCTGTTTACTCAGAGTGAAAATGATATTCAGTGACACTCAACTCTGACCTTCTAGAGTAAATCAGTCTGAATTTTAAAACGAAATGTAACTGCACTGGTAGGTTTTTACTAAACTGCCAGTACAGATGTTGCCTCAGTTCTGAGCTGTTACAGAGCTGTGAAGTGGAAGCGCTTTTCTCAGCGTATGTGGTTGACACAGTGGTAAAAAGTGCTGTTACATGCCAACCCCCCGACTGCTGTGAACAAATTTGCATAATGAAATCTTTTTATGAGTATGCAGTTGATTTCTTGGTACTACTGAATATTTCAAAGAAATGGGACCTTTGCCTGTAGTAATTAGTTAGCAAAAGACAAAAGACTGTATTGTTCATGTATTAATATTTAAATGATACATAAATCTGCAACTGGATACTGTGAAAGGAACTAATTAATTTTCCTAGTGACAGTTTGAAGGTGTTTTTCCCCATAAAAACGTTCAGCGTGAAAGATTAAAATGGTCTATGGCAGTGTCAAGTGTGTGAAGGCTGAGAAAGATCTAAAATATATGGAATATCGTATATAAAACACAGGTCTATAGGATGGAATATCATATATAAAACACAGGTCTATAGGATGGAATATCATATATAAAACACAGGTCTGAAGGATGGAATATCATACATAAAACACAGGTCTATAGGATGGAATATCATATATAAAACACAGGTCTGAAGGATGGAATATCATATATAAAACACAGGTCTATAGGATGGAATATCATATATAAAACACAGGTCTATTGGATGGAATATCATATATAAAACACAGGTCTATAGGATGGAATACCATATATAAAACACTGGTCTGAAGGATGGAATATCATATATAAAACACAGGTCTGAAGGATGGAATATCATCTATAAAACACAGGTCTGAAGGATGGAATATCATATATAAAACACAGGTCTGAAGGATGGAATATCATATATAAAACACAGGTCTGAAGGATGCAATATCACATATAAAACACAGGTCTGAAGGATGGAATATCACATATAAAACACAGGTCTATAGGATGGAATATCATATATAAAACACAGGTCTGAAGGATGGAATATCATATATAAAACACAGGTCTGAAGGATGGAATATCATCTATAAAACACAGGTCTGAAGGATGGAACATCATACATAAAACACAGGTCTGAAGGATGGAATATCATATATAAAACACAGGTCTGAAGGATGGAATATCATATATAAAACACAGGTCTGAAGGATGGAATATCACATATAAAACACAGGTCTGAAGGATGGAATATCACATATAAAACACAGGTCTATAGGATGGAATATCATATATAAAACACAGGTCTGAAGGATGGAATATCATATATAAAACGCAGGTCTGAAGGATGGAATATCATATATAAAACACTGGTCTATCGGATGGAACATCATACATAAAACACTGGTCTGAAGGATGGAATGTCTTGTATAACAGACAACAGTTTGTAGGATGGAGTGTTGTATAGATACTACAGGATGAAATATAATTCTTTAAGTAGGATACAGCTCAGATCCACTGGAATATGCAACATACTATTGACTGCACAATTCACAAAGTAAAACAAAAATGTATTAGTTAAAATGAAATCGCATTAAATTGCTGCTTGCGTATTGTGACTGCCTGCCTTTGTTGCAGTGGGCGCTTTTTCTTGCTACGATTGTTGTGTTTACTGTATTTCAAACTTTTGGATGTGTTAAGGTGTTGCCACGTGTTACTAGTTCAAGCTGTTGTAAAAACACAATATCTCTCACAGATCAATAAATTATCTATCTATCTATCTATCTATCTATCTATCTATCTATCTATCTATCTATCTATCTATCTATCTATCTATCTGTCAAACTTCTCCGTCAGTGGGACTAATAAAGGATTATCTGATCTATCTATCTATCTATCTATCTATCTATCTATCTGTCAGATTTCCCCGTCAGTGGGACTAATAAAGGATTATCTATCTATCTATCTATTCAAATAAAACAAGCTGATCTGTACACTTGTAAATGATGGGATGGTCTTCAGCATGATTTGAAAGACCTGTGACATGATCTACTATACATCTTGTTGTTTTAATAAAATATTGAGAATGTCAGAAAAAAATCATGTCTTGACCTTGTTTTTCCATCACTGTCTATCCATGTCTAACCCAGGACTTCAAAAAAATCTTCAAAACAATTATTTTTGAAGAATTGAAATTTACTCATCTCTGTGAAATTTGTATAGCTAGTTAGATTTCAGGGTTATCTTCTCTAAAGTATGATAATAGAAGTCAATGAGTTCAGTTTTTGTCTACAGGTGCTCAAATTTATAAAATTAGGTTTAAGCGCATATAGAACTCTCCTTTCAATAAAAACTGATGCAACGGGTGAAAAATTTACACAACATTCGAACCACCATTAATCCACGTGTCACTCAGTTATTCTGTATGGGAAGACCATCTTTAAGTGCAAGACTGAACTAGCTTTCAGCCACTAACAGAAAAAAATGTTGTAGGTTAATATGTATATATATACACACACATGCACACACACACACACACACACACACACACACACACACACACATATATATATAAGCTAACTTTACTTAAGAAAGTAAGTAAAATTTATTTTTATAGTGTTTTTCACTGACATAAGTCACAAGGTGCTTTACACAAGCATTATACAACATAAAAACATATGAAGTGAAAACCCAAGTCACACATTCAAAAAATAAAAAATTGAAATAGAAAAATAATAAAAATAAAAACTAAAACGCTTAATTTTAGTTGTTTCGAATTAAACATATTTTGTGTTAAATCGTATTAAACAATGAATACTTTAATCCTATGAACAAATATAACCCTCTAATGCTGATCACAGACCCTGTGAGAAACACACGCACAAAACCAAACACTAAGTTGTCAGAAAGGCTAGAGGTGACATGCTGAGGTAGAGTCAAAAGCCAAACAGTAACTCACAGCTCCCATCCTGTGTAATGCCAAAGCGTGGCAGGACTCTTAGATGATCAGATAAGATGTGGTTGAATCACAGAGGCTGATGCTCAGTGTCGACTAAGAGGAAGTCACTTGGTCTCATTCTAAAGAGAGAGTGAGGCACAGTGAAAGAGGGAACAGGAAGAGAAAGGAAATTTGATAAGATCTAAACTCATTCATTGTTTTTAGCAGTTACTAAATCACTCTGTTTTAACACGTGAGTTGTTTTTAGCAGTTACCAAATCATTCTGTTTTATCCCGTGAGCTGTTTTTAGCAGTTACCAAATCATTCTGTTTTAACACGTGAGTTGTTTTTAGCAGTTACCAAATCATTCTGTTTTATCCCGTGAGCTGTTTTTAGCAGTTACCAAATCATTCTGTTTTATCGCATGAACTGGGCACATTTAAAGCAGCAGACCCTCTGCTCCTGTATTTCCCTTCGTGAAATATATGATGTAATGACTGAAATACTGCAGAGCTGTAACACAGGGACAGTGTAGCTCTACGATGCCAAACTTACGCTATTTATAATTACCCAGACACATTAACTGTTCAGAGGGGGGCTAATCATGGCAATTTCACTATTCACTACAGGCAGCCTGCGGCCTAACGATTAGAGAACTGGGCTTGTGACTGAGAGGTCACCAGTTCGATTTCCAGGACCGGCAGGAAAAACATCCACAGTGCCCTTGGGCAAGGCACTTAACTCCCAGTTGATCCCCGTGCACAGGAGTACTGTCCACTGCTCCTGTGCCTAGTGGTAGTGTGTGCTCACTACTGGTGTGTAAGAAAGCAGCTCCCATCCTGTGTAATGTGTAAGAAAGGGTTAAAAGCTCCGGTTAAATTCGCTGCTCACAGTGTGTGTGCGATCACGGAGATTTGATCTTTATATTCTTTATGCTCAGAGGAGGTGGAGCTGAACACACACATTGTGTCCTATTTTCAGCTGAGGCTTCATTTCTGCCAGTGACACTGATGACACAGTAACACATTAGCCAGCAGGAAAGACTGCATGTTTTCAAAAGCCCGAGCTGCTCTTACAAGACATCTAACTGAACCATGTCAGAAAGCCAACACGCACAGATCACTGAAAGTTCACAGAAATAACTTCACGTCCAGCTTTATTGTCATGGAAACGTGACATTATTCATCATTTGTATTTTAATGCATTGCTTTAATTTCTTTGATGCTTATGTGTTTTAAAGGCAGGAAACTTTTATTAGGACAGAAGAAACAACACAACAGAAATGCACTCCTCTGAGAGTGAGCCCTTTTCTGTGCCTTGCCCTTTATGCAGGAAGCACTGTGGTTTGGTTTCAGTGGTGGCAGAGCAATGCTTTATCTTAAAGGATACATACATATACCCACTCAATATTACCAACACGAAAACAACAATCAGTTTCACTGTAACAGTGCTTAGACTGGTTAGTCTATCAGTCTCAGTTTTCAAATCAGTCAGTTTGAAACTGGCCCAGCTGGGAATTCCATAACAGTTCTACAACTGTGGATATATATGGCAAAGCTTGGACATTTCATGTGATTTGGTATTAAAGCTGACAGTTGATACTGTGCATTCTGTATAGCTGACAGGTGATACTGTGCATTCTGTATAGCTGACAGTTGATACTGTATGGTCCCTATATGTGATAATGGATGCTGTTTGGTTACTTTGGCTGGTAGTTCATATTTCTTGGTTAATACGGTAGAGAAGCCCTGACATTTGATGCTGTTTGATTACTACATTCATCTGTAATTCACACATATAAAATGAGCAGCTGTTTGCAGTCAGATTGCTGATGTTTATTTGTAATAAAATGACATTTTGGCAGCAAAATACTGCAGTAAAAGTATTTAAGAGTCCAATACTAAGGACTACTGGGTTAAATAATGTTGTTTAAATAATGTTGTTAAAGCTGCAGTGACTGGTGAATTTGACTAATCTTGAGCTTTCTCTCTGACCGCAGCACCAAATTATGTGTTTTACCTCAATGTTCTCCCAAATCTGAGATGTCCAATAAGACATGAACCCGGCAGCTGCCAGAGTGTTTGTGAGGTGAACGGTTCTTACTCTGATACCTGTGAAGCCAATCATGCATCTTCTAACATCACAAGTCTTCTCTTACACTCAGCTGCTGAAAGTCACCAAGGAAAGTAATGCACTTAAGATAACGATACTTTACTGACATCACCCACAATGACTTAAGTTCCTGGCCAGTGAAGGGGCGCTGGTGTCTTATCTGTTACAGAGTGTCATGTTACTTTATTGACATCACCCACAATGACATAAGTTCCTGGCCAGTGAAGGGGCGCTGGTGTCTATCTGTTACAGTGTGTCATGTTACTTTATTGACATCACCCACAATGACACACGTTCCTGGCCAGTGAAGGGGCGCTGGTGTCTTATCTGTTACAGTGTGTCATGTTACTTTATTGACATCACCCACAATGACACAAGTTCCTGGCCAGTGAAGGGGCGCTGGTGTCTATCTGTTACAGTGTGTCATGTTTGACTACTTGGCTCAGCTGGGTTTCGAGGCATGCGTTTCTGCTTCAGATAAAAGTGTCTGTCATACATAACAGAATACATACATGAATATAAATGCAAATATAAATGAGCTCTTTCTGTTGGTCAGACCGCTGAGCTGTGAGACAGCACCATAATTGCTTGTCTGTAGTTTTGTTGTTTTTCTCAAACAAGCCTGGAGATGTTGAGTCTTGACAGAATTGCTTTAATCTCTCTAGAATCTGCCCACTGAGTCAAAGTGAAAATCACCCACGCAAAGCCAAGCGGATTAATTCACACTGCTGTGTAAAAGGTTCCTGTTCATGTTTTTCAGTTTTGTTGTGTTTTGCTTCATTTTATCTCACTCTGTCTCACAACCTACTTTTGGAAATAAGTGGTGTGTGTGTGTTAAAGCACATTATTCGTGCTGAAAGAAAAGGTACTAGTATAGTTGGAGTAGAATTACCACTGTTACAATTTTTTTTTTTTTTGGATGTAATTAAACATAATATCTAACTTAGGTCTGCTGGTCAAACTGCTTCTCCGTTTAAGGTGTGGCAAGTATAAACTGCTAACTGTGGTTATGTTGTTCTTGTCGTAAATTATTCCCTTTTTCAAAATCGTTTGTGCTTAAATGAATATTTTAGAGGTAAAGTGCAGACTCCTCTGTGACATTGGCTTTCTGTTAGGAGTAAATCCTGATCACAATGACACCATATAATAATAATAGTAATAATAATAATAATAACAATAATAATAATAACAATAATAATAATAACAATAATAATGATAGAAGCAAAATTCAGAACATAAAATCAGCGTTTTGTCCCGTTTCTCTCATAATGTTCATTATGTTTCCACCGTCTGTCTTCGGTGTTTTTTTTTGCTGTGGTGTTTTCTTCACACCTTCACACCACGTCCTGTTTTACTGCAACTCCAATATGCACCTGAAACAAAGTCCTCTTTAATGCATGTGATGTTTGTGCATGTGTGTTTGTGCAAACTGATTTTCAGACGTCTCCTGTTTGTTTGCAGTGTTATGTGTGAATGAGCTCAGAGAGAGATGAGAGGAGAATGGAGATGTGTTAGGGATGTCAGACATGTAAAAAAAAAAAACCTGAATGAGAACCAATAGACCATATGGAAGAGATGGAGTCAGTCTTAATGGGTTTGTTTATGAAAGCAGGAACCAGAACCCCTTTGTTTACTTACATCTCAGAATGATCTTAGTCTCTGAAATAAACCTGATTTCATCCTAACATTAGCTGGGGAAACAGAGTACAACCTGTACCCACACGGGGGTTTCAGTTCCTCTCAGAAACAGTCAGGTGCACTTGCCCATCTGTAGGTTCAACATGGTCTTTACGTAAAAACGACTTTCCCCTATAACCCAGCATAACAGCCTGATTTATGTTACTGTATATTCATCATATTGTTGATCTCAAGCAGGTTTCCAGTGCAGCTTTTCTTGAAATCAGTGAATTTGTCACTAAGTGACAGTCTTTATTATTTACATCTCTTTCAGTTCAGATTAGAAACGTTTTGGATGTCACATCTTTAAAGCATTGTGATAGTCTTAACCATTTAAGCATCATTCAGTGTATATTAGAAGCATTTTGTATTGCGTAAAATCTCTGAAGTTGTCTTGTGAAGAGATCATCAAATGATTACACCTTGCCATGTTTAGGTATTAAGCATACAACCCCCAATATACACCAGCAGTTAGCTCTTTACACCACTTTCAATAATGTCAGTAATGGCTCTCTGTTTGACTCTCCACACTTTGGTCTACTTGTTCTCTGGTGTCTAAACAGAGAAAACACACTGTCCAGCTGTGCTTCAGCTCCTGTTTCTGTCATCAGGCTGAGCGGTGCTAACCCTGCTAGTGCTGTCATTCCAGGGAGCATATCTGAGTTCACAGCGGTCAGTGATATAGAATGCCTGATCTGTGATGTGCAGTGCCTGGTTTCAGTGGTCTGTGATGTGTAGTGCCTGTTCACAGTGGTCTGTGACATGTAGTGCATGATTATACTGGTCTGTGATGTGTAGTGTCTGTTTCATTTGAGGGAACATATTTTAGTTCACAGTGGTCTATGATGTGCAGTGCATGATTAGTGGTCTGTGATGTGTTGTGCCTGTTTTACAGGGAACATATTTGAGTTCACAGTGGTCTGTGATGTGCAGTGCATGTTTACAGTGGTCTGTGATGTGTCGTGCCTGTTTTACAGGGAACATATTTTAGTTGACAGTGGTCTGTGATGCGCAGTGCATGTTTACAGTGGTCTGTGATGTGCAGTGCATGTTTACGGTGGTCTGTGATGTGCAGTGCATGTTTACGGTGGTCTGTGATGTGCAGTGCATGTTTACGGTGGTCTGTGATGCGCAGTGCATGTTTACGGTGGTCTGTGATGTGCAGTGCATGTTTACAGTGGTCTGTGATGTGCAGTGCATGTTTACGGTGGTCTGTGATGCGCAGTGCATGTTTACGGTGGTCTGTGATGTGCAGTGCATGTTTACAGTGGTCTGTGATGTGTTGTGCCTGTTTTACAGGGAATATATTTGAGTTCACAGTGGTCTGTGATGCGCAGTGCATGTTTACAGTGGTCTGTGATGCGCAGTGCATGTTTACGGTGGTCTGTGATGTGCAGTGTATGTTTACAGCGGTCTGTGATGTCCAGTGCATGTTTACGGTGGTCTGTGATGTGCAGTGCATGTTTACAGCGGTCTGTGATGTGCAGTGCATGTTTACGGTGGTCTGTGATGTGCAGTGCATGTTTACAGTGGTCTGTGATGTGCAGTGCATGTTTACGGTGGTCTGTGATGTGCAGTGTATGTTTACAGTGGTCTGTGATGTCCAGTGCATGTTTACAGTGGTCTGTGATGTGCAGTGCATGTTTACAGCGGTCTGTGATGTGCAGTGCATGTTTACAGTGGTCTGTGATGTGCAGTGCATGTTTACGGTGGTCTGTGATGCGCAGTGCATGTTTACGGTGGTGTGTGATGTGCAGTGCATGTTTACGGTGGTGTGTGATGTGCAGTGCATGTTTACAGTGGTCTGTGATGTGCAGTGCATGTTTACGGTGGTGTGTGATGTGCAGTGCATGTTTACGGTGGTGTGTGACGTGTAGTGCATGTTTACGGTGGTCCGTGACGTGCAGTGCATGTTTACGGTGGTCTGTGATGTGTCGTGCCTGTTTTACAGGGAACATATTTGAGTTCACCATGGTCTGTGATGTGTCATGCCTGTTGTAGTGAAAGGAACTGAGAACTCTGACTGTAAAAGAGAAACTCAGCCTTTTCTATAAAAAAGCATTGTCTTATTATGGTTACATTGTTATGGTGATGTAGAAACAAAGACAAATTAAACACACACCAAAACTACAGGAGGAAAAGACAAATATTAACTTAGCAACATTGCCTGACTGAGTGCGGCCGATATTTGTAGTAGTTATGGTTTGAATAAAGGACCTCACTCACAACCTAAGTCTGGAGCAACGTTAAGCAAACTACTCATTCTTTTTCAATATTTAAAGTGAACTGCTTGATGAAACTGTTTTGCTTGAGAAACATTTTGACATTTCAACAGCAGGCCGGCCGTAGGACATGGGTTTATTTCAGAACTGAACCACATTTACTAGATACACCAGAACACACTTCCTCTTGGCTCTGTGTTGGTCTCTTGCAGAAGAAAACGGGGTCACCATTGCCAGCGAGTCTAACCCTAACCCTAACCCTAACCCTAGTTTACCTTCTATGTTCTGAGAAACTGGCGGGTAAATATGGTGAAGTGACATCGTGGCCTGTGTGAAGTTCCATCTGTAATATTCGACTGTTAAAGTGGGCCTCATACAACATGGATCCTCAATAACTGTCAATGAAACTCTGTCCTAACAGTTAAAAAAGTGACATAACTGAATCAAATATAAAGACTGTGTATAGATCCTACTCCAGTTTCTACAGTTTAAGTTATAATTAAAGTATTTTCATTGTAACTTAAATGCGTTGTCTTTAATGTTCTATGAATTCATTTTCATAGCCAGCAGAGAAAAGAAACCCCGTCTAAGTTACCTCTCAAACAGTTTCAGTTCACACCTGCAGGGCTGTACGTGTGCAGACCACACTGTCGGTCCTCTCATTTCGGAGTTAAAAGAGTGCGCGGGGACGGGCCTATTTCTGAGCTCCACTGTTTTTGCACCTTTGTGGTTTTCCTGTTTAGAGCAGAACTCGTGGTATCAGTCATGCAGTGGTCTCAAGTCTGTCAGTCACACTCTTCTCCTGGGCAACTGTGCCAGAGAAGCCATGGAGCTGAGGTAACAGTAACAGAAAACCCATTTCATCACAGGGCACACACCCCGTGACCTGGTAAAACACTTCATCACAGGACACACACCCCGTGACCTGGTAAAACACTTCATCACAGGGCACACACGGTGACCTGGTAAAACACTTCATCACAGGGCACACACGCTAACCTGGTAAAACACTTCATCACATGGCACACACGGTGGCCTGGTAAAACACTTCATCACATGGCACACACGCTGACCTGGTAAAACACTTCATCACAGGGCACACACGGTGACCTGGTAAAACACTTCATCACAGGGCACACACCCCGTGACCTGGTAAAACACTTCATCACAGGGCACACACCCCGTGACCTGGTAAAACACTTCATCACAGGGCACACACGCTGACCTGGTAAAACACTTCATCACAGGGCACACACGGTGACCTGGTAAAACACTTCATCACAGGGCACACACCCCGTGACCTGGTAAAACACTTCATCACAGGACACACACGGTGACCTGGTAAAACACTTCATCACAGGACACACACGGTGACCTGGTAAAACACTTCATCACAGGACACACACGGTGACCTGGTAAAACACTTCATCACATGCCACACACGCTGACCTGGTAAAACACTTCATCACAGGACACACACCCCGTGACCTGGTAAAACACTTCATCACAGGGCACACACGGTGACCTGGTAAAACACTTCATCACAGGGCACACACGGTGACCTGGTAAAACACTTCATCACAGGGCACACACGGTGACCTGGTAAAACATTTCATCACAGGGCACACACGGTGACCTGGCAAAACACTTCATCACAGGGCACACACGGTGACCTGGTAAAACACTTCATCACAGGGCACACACGGTGACCTGGCAAAACACTTCATCACAGGGCACACATGGTGACCCGTTAAGACACAGGGATACACTAATTAACTACAGCAACTGGTTGGACCTGTAAGGATCTGGGCATGTAGGATCTGCACCTGCATACAGGCCCTCTGCTTTAGACGGCCCAGGTCCTGATCACCCCATCTGCAGCTGATGCATCAACTAATTAAAGAATGAACCTGCAATATTTGTATCACCATGGGTCTATTCAAAATGATTGATATACAGTTAAGTCATTTGCTTTAAATTTTTAATTAAAGTAGTAATTTGCCACTTATTTGACCTATAAATTCAGTTTAAAATTACTTTTATGTAATTAGTAGGGAATTTATAAAATAAAAAGTCGAAGGAATTGTGGGCTGTTTTAGCTTAGGTTAATGTAACTATGATCTGTGTCTAAACAAAAACAAGTCAAGAGGAAAAAACAGTTTGGGGTGACATGACAATGTGGACGGAAGACAGAAGTCAGTCATTAAAAAGGAAATGAAGTGTGGA
The DNA here is from genome assembly GCF_902362185.1 of Chanos chanos. Taxonomy (NCBI): domain Eukaryota; kingdom Metazoa; phylum Chordata; class Actinopteri; order Gonorynchiformes; family Chanidae; genus Chanos; species Chanos chanos. Next base: position 43,729,545 of record NC_044503.1, read on the forward strand.
AAGTATAAGCAGAAGCAAACTGCCCAAAATAGACCATTTTTTTCTCTTGTGCTGACATTAATGGTGCTGCTATGGAAATGAAGCATGAGTTTGACCACAATGTGGAGGAAACAATGTTTAGTGGTGTGGCTAATAACGCCGCCCCTGTTAGCAGCACTTTGACAGGGGTGGATCAGTATCAGTCAGTGACAATATTCACGGCGATATTACCTCTGCCCCTCCATATCAGCGGATTGCAGACCATGTAGCTTTCAAAGGAAAAATCTCAGAGGGTTTAGGGTTAGGGTTAGTTGTCCAGGTTTTGAAGTGTTGAGGGCTGCATCGTTGTGGATGGTTTCAGTGACCTTTGGACTGACTGATTCTTTTTTTCACTATCCCTGTCACTGTGGAGTCAGCTGAGCGATCATTTTCAAAGCCTAAACTGATAAAGGAATTACTTTAGCAGCACTATGAGACATGACAGGCCATCAGAACTAGCAACTGTCTAGACTGAGATGACCTGGAACAGAGATTTGAAATGAAAGAAATAATAGGTGACTTTGTTGAATAAAAAGCCTGGAGAGTACAGCTGAAATGAGTGAGTATGAGGTTTTAGCTATTTACATTTCAGTTTCATTTTACCAGTACTGTGGTTCTGTTAAAGGGCTGCTACGCCAGATGTTGAGGTTTCCTGTAACCTTAACCCTCAAACTATATGTCAGAATCGTGTCCCACCATCTGTTTAACTCCTCTTCATCTGTCTATAACTCTTCTTTTGTTATGAATGTAAGGTAAATACTAGAAGACACACGCTCAGTGCCACTGGATCCTTCAGGAATAACTAACGCTAGTCATTCCCTGACTTCATCTCTGGCAGTACAGCTTTCACAGCAAGATGAATGGGAACGCCTCTGTGGCTTAGCTGTAAACCTAATCTGTCACACATGGGCTTCACCATTACCCGATTCATGGTTTCTCCACTTAGTGACTCCCTCACTGAGAGACCTCTTGAACCAGCTGTGGTAACTGGAAATTCTATGTTAAGAATCATGAAGGAAGTGATACCAAAGGCTATAGTTCAGTGCATGCCATATACTAAGGCTAGCCATAAGTGCAAGCAGCAGGGGGCAGAACTAGAGGCAGAATGGAATGAAGAATGAGGAGGTTAAGGAGCATAAGGAGCTTTTTTTGGCATTTAATAAGTTAAATATTGATACTGGCATGAATCTGCACTGGAAGAAGATGAAGGGACATTCGCAGGTCTCTGCAGAAGACAAGAAAGGCAATGAGGAGGCAGATCACACCTCTAGATGGTGTCAGTTCAAAACTGACCTGTCTTCAGAGGAGTCTGTAAGAGTTAGTGTTATTATTTGTGTTCTAGCCCAAAAGCAGACAGACCTTCCTGGTTGTAGTAAACAAGTTGTTAACCTAAAGTGCACATTTGAGGATGCTGACCTCGTCACCATACAGAGGCAAGACCTGTTTCATGCTCCATGTACCAGTTGCTATAGTCATGAAAATCATGAAAGACATTTCTCATTTCTCAAAAGGTAACAAATGAAATTAGGTTTGAAAATGGTTGTTTTTTGACATTTTGAATAATTTGGAAAGTGATGAGTTTCTGGCACTATGTAAGCATCTGTCAGAGTGGAGCTATGTACCTATAAAAACTGTTTAGTGTCACCAAATAATGCTTGCACAAGACATTGGAAAAAACATCACTCCATGTAACTTACTGTAAATGTTGCTCAAAAAAGGTTTAATTTCATTTCATAATAACCCTAAAAGTTTTAAATACAATTTGTTTTTATAACGCATATGTGAAAATATAACAGCTTTTGTCTGTTTTTCCACTTTATTGAAGTGAAAGGTTAAAGGTTTCTTTTGTTTATTATTTTTCCTATGTCGAGTTTTTGGTAACTCTGCCTCCCTCTAGTGGTACAACTTTAATTTATTAGTGTTTTGCAGCTTGCATAAGCTGAGGTCAATGAGCCACAGACGTGTTTTCATATGTCAAAATGTTGTTAACAGCAAACAGGAGTTGTGAACACACTTGTAGCTGTTGACTGAATGGTAATTGGTGTTAAATTACTGGAGGAATCTGCAGATGTCTATGCTTTGGGATCAATAAAATTATAACTTAGCATGTGAATTATTGTGCACACAAACACTTTGGCAGAATTTTGTAATAAAATCCTTAAGACAGACCTAAATATATAAACATGATGAAAGGACATGAGCAGGTACCCATTGTCTCTGAAAGACATTTCTGATGAACTAAATTACACTGGAATCACGGCGGTTTCAGTAAAAAACATTAGAAACAGTTTAGGGATAAAACTGTGGCCTCACCTCTGAAACAGTTCCCCCGAGCTCTCACACTCAGGAGAGGAGTCGATTTCCTCCACTTCAGCCCTGGGGGCAGCTGCAGCAGGAGGAGGGGCAGCAGTTAGGAGGTTACACACCACCTGTCCCCTACTCACCAGCTCATCTTTGAAAAAAAAGGACACAGATAATCAACAAACTGTTTTAATGATGCTGTCCATCTCAAATGTCTAGGTCTCCTTATGGCCAGCTATCTTGTTTCAAAACACACCTCAAGGTTCTTGTCAAGCGCAGGTTGAATTCGTTACTTTCCCGAGTGATAGCAATGACATCGAAAGTTCCCAGTTACAACTACCCTTCCATGTTTACGGAGACCAAGCTAATGAAAAGATGATTGGGTTTGGGTTACAGGCATTTATATGAGTGTGCTTGCTCTTAGAATAATCGTCTTGTTTAGACAAGCTGTAGTTTGTTGTGAACAAACATCATCGTTCTCAGTTTACATTTGACAGCTTATTGACAGAGCCTGCTTGATTCACACTCATCAACACATGACGAAAATCAAATGTATGATTCTTTATTGTATTGGGAACAATAAACTGCTGGGCTATGCCAACCCATTTACATTAAACGTCACCATGCAGTCTTCTGCATGACGGCAATATGTCACAGTTTGACTGACAGATTATAGTCTGCATAAGTAGTCTTTATAGTCCATACGTAATTAGGTATTAAAGATATAAAATTTAAATTGATGAACTTTTTGTGGAGATGCTGATATCAAATAAGCACTTATTGAGTTTACAAACAGGTAGGCTGAATGATCTCATATATAAGTCTTTTCTCTCTCTCTCTCTCTCTCTCTCTCTCTCTCTCTCTCTCTCTCTCTGTCTCTGTATGAAATTTTGTCTGTTTTGCTTGTTTGTCATTACAAAACCACCCACACTAGGAGCGAGACGGCTCAGTAACCAAACCACAGTTTTACATAGACACGTATAATGTAACGCATTAATGCCTAAGAGCACTTTTTTGCTGATTTTCTCGCTCAGTAAGAGGGAAAATGTCAGTAATGTGGTTGTTTGAGAGTTTGTTTCTCAAACAGTAACAAAAAGGAACATCATGAGAAGATTTCGAGGTCACTCAGGTCACTCAGAGGTCACTCAGGTCACTCAGAGGAGGCCTGCCCACTTTGTACTGGACTTCTCTTAGACAACAAACTGGTTTTCCTGAAGAATGTGTTCTGTGGCAAGATATCCGTTAACATAAGAAGGATTCTTTTTTTCTAAAAAAGTAATGTTGTCTCCCAGGTAGAATCTAAAGCATTAACCTAAAAGTCCTGTGATAAGAACCTGTGAGGCATCACTTCACAAACATTCACACTCTTCATTCAGATGAACAAAACAATCTCTACTACAACAATAGTAACATGCCCAATTGGATGTATTATAGACTGTGATTTAGATGAAAATCATCTAGATGAAAATGCTGTCTTTAATAATATATGTAATCCCCCTTCAAAATGATATTTTTTCCCCACCAAAAATATTCATACTATAAATAACACATTTATACCAATGTATTTTACATAGATGCCCCCATAAGCTTTATAAGAGTGTGGTGAGTGGGATAATCTGATTTCTCCTGTCTTTCCATGACTGAGGGCTCTTTAAGGAAACTGCCAGGAAAAAAAAAAAACCATGAAAGGGAAAAAAAAAACTGAATGGCACTGGAAGATTGATTAGAAGTGAACATTATGAAGTTCAAAAACTAAATCTCCACATACCAGAAGTGAGAGAGACTTGGTCTGAGAAGAACTTCATACTTACCCTGGAATATAGTGGCAACTTTTTTTTTCCCCATTACACATCCATAGGTTTATTTAGGACATCATGTTATCCCGAGTCACGTACAAAAAAACAAAACAAAACAACAACAAAAGAACAGGTAAACTAATGCAAGTGTATGTTTGTGCAAGCACGGTATTCTAGCGTGAAGCGACTGCGATACAATGTTAAGATCTGTGTAAATATGACATGAATTTCCCCTAAAAGATATCAGCCCATTGCTTTACTGTAAACCACATAAATACAAAGAGTATCCAGTCAAAGAGTGGCAAAAACAGAGGTCAAAATGCTAAAGAAATACAGTGAACAATATAGCAAATATAACACAGAGAGAGCGATGTAAGAAATGCTTGGTTCTGCATAAAATTCATATGTACAGTCCTAGTGAAGGTACACTGTAAAAGGTGAGTAAGGTATGGCATGCAGTGGAGGTACACTGTAAAAGGTGAGTAAGGTATGGCATGCAGTGGAGGTACACTGTAACAGGTGAGTAAGGTATGGCATGCAGTGGAAGTACACTGTAACAGGTGAGTAAGGTATGGCATGCAGTGAAGGTACACTGTAAAAGGTGAGTAAGGTATGGCATGCAGTGGAGGTACACTGTAAAAGGTGAGTGAGGTATGGCATGCAGTGGAGGTACACTGTAAAAGGTGAGTAAGGTATGGCATGCAGTGGAGGTACACTGTAAAAGGTGAGTAAGGTATGGCATGCAGTGGAGGTACACTGTAAAAGGTGAGTAAGGTATGGCATGCAGTGGAGGTACACTGTAAAAGGTGAGTAAGGTATGGCATGCAGTGAAGGTACACTGTAAAAGGTGAGTAAGGTATGGCATGCAGTGAAGGTACACTGTAAAAGGTGAGTAAGGTATGGCATGCAGTGGAGGTACACTGTAAAAGGTGAGTAAGGTATGGCATGCAGTGGAGGTACACTGTAAAAGGTGAATAAGGTATGGCATGCAGTGAAGTTACACTGTAAAAGGTGAGTAAGGTATGGCATGCAGTGGAGGTACACTGTAAAAGGTGAATAAGGTATGGCATGCAGTGAAGGTACACTGTAAAAGGTGAGTAAGGTATGGCATGCAGTGGAGGTACACTGTAAAAGGTGAGTAAGGTATGGCATGCAGTGGAGGTACACTGTAAAAGGTGAGTAAGGTATGGCATGCAGTGGAGGAACACTGTAAAAGGTGAGTAAGGTATGGCATGCAGTGAAGGTACACTGTAAAAGGTGAATAAGGTATGGCATGCAGTGGCGGTACACTGTAAAAAGTGAGTAAGGTATGGCATGCAGTGGAGGTACACTGTAAAAGGTGAGTAAGGTATGGCGTGCAGTGGAAGTACACTGTTAAAGGTGAGTGAGGTATGGCATGCAGTGGAAGTACACTGTTAAAGGTGAGTGAGGTATGGCATGCAGTGGAGGTACACTGTAAAAGGTGAGTAAGGTATTATGGCATGCAGTGGAGGTACACTGTAAAAGGTGAGTAAGGTATTATGGCATGCAGTGGAGGTACACTGTAAAAGGTGAGTAAGGTATTATGGCATGCAGTGGAGGTACACTGTAAAAGGTGAGTAAGGTATGGCATGCAGTGGAGGTACACTGTAAAAGGTGAGTAAGGTATGGCATGCAGTGGAGGTACACTGTAAAAGGTGAGTAAGGTATGGCATGCGGTGGAAGTACACTGTTAAAGGTGAGTGAGGTATGGCATGCAGTGGAGGTACACTGTTAAAGGTGAGTGAGGTATGGCATGCAGGTAGTTGCTAGGGAGCACTAACTTACATCGAGAGATTGTTCTACCACCGTGTTGTGAGGTTGTTTTGTTTTGTCAGTATTGGACCAAAAGCTCCCTTTAAAACAAGTTCAAAGATAAATGGGTCAAAGACCTGGTTTCTCACCTGATGGGAGACACCTGGCCATGGGAAGGTCCTTCTGCATGACAACAATTCCACAAATGCATCAGGAACATTGAAGAAATTGTAATCTGCCCCTAAAAATGACTGCTTTGCATTGGTTGGCTCTCACTGCAGCCTGTTAGACCTTAAAAGACTGGAGAAATCAATGATCCATTTCACCAATATCAGATAACATTACTAATGCTGATGGAGCTCCATTATTTTTGTGATGGGATATGGATAAAACTCTGCTTTTGTTTTTCTATCCCCAGGGTGTGCACAATCTAGGGTGGAATGCAAAATTTCTCCCCTCACAGATAACACTCACTTGACTTTTTATGACATTATCACATGATGTGCTTTGGAGAGACATACATACAGATGAATGTCGGACAGTCTTCCAAAGTTTACTTTAATTTTATTTTCTTTTTTTTAAAACCCACTGAGATAACCTTGGGATTATACACACACCAGAGGAACACAAACACAGAGGGACAAAAGTGACAAAGGTCAATAAAAAGGAACGTTTCCTCACAGAAAACAACAACAACAACAATAACAAAAACAAACAAAAACCAAAAAGAAATAAACAAACTCCTGCACACACGCACACACACACACAGACACACACAAACCTTCATTACACAGCAATGTGCTACTGTTAGCTCCTTTCAGTACCTCATTCTGCGGGTCACACCCTGGCCCTTTCTGGTCCACTTGGTTCTTTTTTGGTTCTCTAGATCTTCTTGTTTTTTCCCCCCTCTAGTGGTCAGTTGTGGTTTAAGTCTTTATTTACTTCCTGATCCCTTGGTTCGTTCCTGTTTGAGTTCTGTCGGTTTAGCCCTGTTAAGTTCATTCTCTCCACCTGCTTTCAGTTAGTTTTATTCATTTAGCTGTGTGTTGATACTCCTTGGTTTCCCTGTTTCTTTGGCTTGCATTGTTTGGTGTTTAACCCCATGATGCGTTGGTTTTCTGTTTCCCCTGCTCCTGAAGACGCCTCTCTGTAAGACTGGTTACTCTTTATTATGACAAGTGGAAATAAAGCAACAACTGACCAGTATCTGCAGCCAGCCTCTGTGCTGCTGTGTGGAGTAAATGGCTGTTATGAAACATAAGGGGAACTTATCATCCCCCTGACAGGTTCCACCAGAATGCACTTCAGTTTGTCACGCTCGCTCTTTTCATGCAAACAGGGAAAGTGCTCTTTTCATGGGGGATAAAAAAAAGTTGCAACATTTCACAGTTCTCACTATTGGCCTTAATTATGGCCTACTATCTCAGAAATATGAAGAAAGATTTTGTAATTGCGGGGAAAGATCTCGTGATTATGAATGAGCTTCAATATCAATAATGAGTATGGGGCTGAACAGCAATATAAGTGTTTATGTTGGAAAATGTCATGTTAAAGAGGTTCACTTCTGTGAACAGATGTAAACTTTAAAAAACAGGCAACAATTTCTTGTTTCTTGTCAAAGCCTATATTTACATATTATATCTTGGAAAATTAAGTACACCAAATTGACTATTAATGGTTAACAGTTGTAATTACAAGGTCCTGATGCTCACCCCCATTCCTGATCCTGATTATGAGAGTTTTCTCATAATTACAATGAAATGTCCAATAGAGCAATGGGGTAGGAATTGGAACGCTTCAGAACTTAATACAGCCATGCCTGCAACAGTGTGCAGCCATGACTGCATGTAATCCTTTAATGGAAGCGTGACGATGGACAAGACCAGCGGTCCCACTGGCCAATCAGACACAAGTTGAGTCAGGCGCTTACATCCCGCCCTCTCTGGCAGCCCAAGGCTTCGATAGAGATAAAATCACTCCAATTTTCTACTTTTTTAATTTTTCTATCCAACATTCCACTAATGGAAAATTAGAAAAACTCCACAAAATGAAAAACACAATTTTAAAAAATTGAATTCAATTTTTCAATGTTCTATTATTCATTTTATATCTAGAAAACTAAACTGATAAGCATTACACAGACACTTCTGGGACAGTAATTTTTATTTTAAGACCTCATCTGTCTTTATGATCACTGTTAGAACCATTAATATATTGAAAACATTACCCCATTTATCACTTATATTAAATGTCATCTGTTAATAGGTGTTGCAGAGAAATCCATTACTGTGGAAGCTAAATGTCCAGACTCTGACGTTCTTTGAAGTCTTCTAATGTAAACAGCAAAAAGCATGAGGGATGTTGATATACAGTATGATGTACACAGAGTTGATGTACACACAGTATGATGTACACAGAGTCATTATTGCTAGTTACATCCCCACTCTGTTTATAATGTGTAATATTTTTTTTTTTTTAGTGACAGACGGCTTTGAGTCTGCATGATTTATTTTTTTTCCTTCAGTCATATCCAAAAAGTTTGGACAACTCACAATAAATTCATCCAAATGATGTTTCTTTTACACTGGGAGTCAACTATGGTAATTACCGACAAAATTCAAATTGGGTTCCAAGTTGACCCGAGTATATTGTTAAACATGTCTGAGATATATTTTGCAGTCAAATAATTGTAAAATTAAAATGAAGTCATACGGCTATGTTTATGCAACTCTAATCTTCAGCTCCACATAAAGCCTGAAACAGCATATAAACAGAGGGGACGAACAGCTGAGTATGTTCAGTAACTTACCGCTCGGTTGACTCCGATCGAGAATGAACGGCATGTTTTTATAGTGCGCGCACACACACACACACACACAAAGGCGTGACTTCACTTCAAGTTTCACTCTGAGTCCCATCTTGCTCTCCTCCCCCTCCTTCTCTTTAGTGAGGCCATTTCCCAGAAACCCAACCCTGACAAACCTAAGAATGTGTATTATACAAGTGTCTAACACACAACACTGACAAACCTAAGAATGTGTATTATACAAGTGTCATAAACACACAACCCTGACAAACCTAAGAATGTGTATTATACAAGTGTCATAAACACAACACTGACAAACCTAAGAATGTGTATTATATGAGTATCATAAACACAACCCTGACAAACATAAGAATGTGTATTATACGAGTGTCATAAACACAACACTGACAAACCAAAGAATGTGTATTATACGGGTGTCAAACACACAATATTGACAAACCTAAGAATGTGTATTATACGAGTGTCATAAACACACAACACTGACAAACCTAAGAATGTGTATTATACAAGTGTCATAAACACAACACTGACAAACCTAAGAATGTGTATTATACGAGTGTCATAAACACACAACACTGACAAACCTAAGAATGTGTATTATACGAGTGTCAAACACACAACACTGACAAACCTAAGAATGTGTATTATACAAGTGTCAAACACACAACACTGACAAACCTAAGAATGTGTATTATACAAGTGTCATAAACACACAACACTGACAAACCAAAGAATGTGTATTATACGAGTGTCATAAACACACAACACTGACAAACCTAAGAATGTGTATTATACGAGTGTCAAACACACAACACTGACAAACCTAAGAATGTGTATTATACGAGTGTCATAAACACACAACCCTGACAAACCTAAGAATGTGTATTATATGAGTGTCATAAACACACAACACTCACAAACCTAAGAATGTGTATTATATGAGTGTCTAACACACAACACTGACAAACCTAAGAATGTGTATTATACGAGTGTCATAAACACACAACACTGACAAACCTAAGAATGTGTATTATACAAGTGTCATAAACACACAACACTGACAAACCTAAGAATGTGTATTATATGAGGGTCATAAACACAACACTGACAAACCTAAGAATGTGTATTATACAAGTGTCATAAACACACAACACTGACAAACCTAAGAATGTGTATTATACGAGTGTCATAAACACACAACACTGACAAAACTGAGAATGTGTATTATACGAATGTCATGAACACACAACACTGACAAACCTAAGAATGTGTATTATACAAGTGTCATAAACACACAACCCTGACAAACCTAAGAATGTGTATTATATGAGTGTCATAAACACACAACACTCACAAACCTAAGAATGTGTATTATATGAGTGTCTAACACACAACACTGACAAACCTAAGAATGTGTATTATATGAGTGTCATATAACACACAACACTGACAAACCTAAGAATGTGTATTATATGAGTGTCATAAACACACAACACTGACAAACCTAAGAATGTGTATTATACAAGTGTCAAACACACAACACTGACAAACCTAAGAATGTGTATTATATGAGTGTCATAAACACACAACACTGACAAACCTAAGAATGTGTATTATATGAGTGTCTAACACACAACACTGACAAACCTAAGAATGTGTATTATATGAGTGTCTAACACACAACACTGACAAACCTAAGAATGTGTATTATATGAGTGTCATAAACACACAACACTGACAAACCTAAGAATGTGTATTATACAAGTGTCTAACACACAACACTGACAAATCTAAGAATGTGTATTATACAAGTGTCATAAACACACAACACTGACAAACCTAAGAATGTGTATTATACGAGTGTCATAAACACACAACACTGACAAACCTATGAATGTGTATTATACAAGTGTCAAACACACAACCCTGACAAACCTAAGAATGTGTATTATACGAGTGTCATAAACACACAACCCTGACAAACCTAAGAATGTGTATTATACGAGTGTCATAAACCAACAACCCTGACAAACCTAAGAATGTGTATTATACAAGTGTCATAAACACACAACACTAACAAACCTAAGAATGTGTATTATACAAGTGTCATAAACACAACACTGACAAACCTAAGAATGTGTATTATACGAGTATCATAAACACACAACACTGACAAACCTAAGAATGTGTATTATATGAGTGTCATAAACACACAACACTGACAAACCTAAGAATGTGTATTATACAAGTGTCTAACACACAACACTGACAAACCTAAGAATGTGTATTATACAAGTGTCATAAACACACAACACTGACAAACCTAAGAATGTGTATTATACAAGTGTCATAAACAGACAACACTGACAAACATAAGAATGTGTATTATACGAGTGTCATAAACACACAACCCTGACAAACCTAAGAATGTGTATTATACAAGTGTCATAAACACACAACCCTGACAAACCTAAGAATGTGTATTATATGAGTGTCATAAACACACAACACTGACAAACCTAAGAATGTGTATTATATGAGTGTCATAAACACACAACACTGACAAACCTAAGAATGTGTATTATACGAGTGTCATAAACACACAACACTGACAAACCTAAGAATCTGTATTATACGAGTGTCATGAACACACAACACCGACAAACCTAAGAATGTGTATTATACAAGTGTCATAAACACACAACACTGACAAACCTAAGAATGTGTATTATACGAGTGTCATAAACACACAACCCTGACAAACCTAAGAATGTGTATTATACGAGTGTCATAAACACACATCATCTTCCATCCCCCGTCAGCCTCCTGTCTACATCACCATCCGCTTTGTTCATGCCCCAATTTATTTTCAGCTGTAACTGCCCACGTGGTCGGCACCTATTGCACACCTGTCTGACTAAGGAGGGTCTCCTCTCTCTGTGGTCCTCCTCAAGATTTCTCCCATTTTCCCATTTCCCTCTTGGGTTTTTGGGGAGTTTTTTCTTGCCCGCCATGAGGATTAAGTCAGGGGGTGCCGTCATATTTTGATTTAACTGTTGTGGCCTGTAAAGCCCTTTGAGAATGTAAACAGTGATATTGGGCTCTAAATAAACTTGAACTTGAACTTGAACAACACTGACAAACCTAAGAATGTGTATTATACAAGTGTCAAACACACAACACTGACAAACCTAAGAATGTGTATTATACGAGTGTCATAAACACACAACACTGACAATCCTAGGAATGTGGATTATATGAGTATCAAACACACAACACTGACAAATTGAAAAATAACGTCCTAAATAAGACCAACAGGGCCACAGGGGGGCGCTAACATTGCCAGCTAAAGGCGTAGGCAGCATAACTCCTTGGTAGGGCCAGACATGGGACATTCCATTGTGTTTACTGTTTGATAGAAACTGTATGGATGAGTGGCACGAATGAATAAACAGTTGTCTGTCTGGACCAGGAAATTCATTTTTACTGTATATAGTTGTGTTGTGTAATATAAATCTGACAAATTCTTCATAAATATTAGACAAAAAAAAAAAAAGTGATGACAAATAGTTCACCTGGACCATACAATCTTTTATAGCTGATGAATTGTATATAGCTAGTGTTAATCTAATTTGTTTCAGTTTCCCTGTATATAGGACTAATGTGTGTGTAATTTGAAGCTGCCAAAAAGTTTTAATGTGTGTTTGAATGTTTGGCAGCAAAATTTTCAAAAGATGCATTGGTACTGCAAAAAAGTGTCAGCACTAAAAAAAATGCACTGAAAAATAAAACAGACATTAAAAAATTACAGCTTTCAACTAGAGATGCATTTCCCCAAGAAAATGCAAAAGTGTGATTGCTCAGCAGTAGTAGAGGGATCACTAACAGTAACTGCACGGATCAGACATGGGAATAGAAGCAGTGCACAGGAAATTCTTACAGCATTGTGTTGAACTAACTATACAAGAACACACATATATCGATGGATAGAGACATTTCTACTGTCATCGTTACATTACCATAGTCACTCAACATCAGTCAGCACCTCCTCTGCACGGACAGGGGTGCACATGCACGCGTCACATAAATGTGCATTCTCTGTGTCTCCAAAACACAGCTGATTTTTATACATTAATACATTTTAGGTAGGGGGGAGAGCAATCTGTTAGTCTATCACTGTATATTCTGTTAAACATGGTTTGTGTGCTGTGGGGCACAGTAGAATGTTCTCTGTAATAACCAGATGTTCCCAGTATTGAGATAACGGTGAAGACATATGCATATGTTCACACACTGATTGTATAACAGTATGCTCACATATACATCTTAAACATATGCATATGTTCACACACTGCCTGTATGACAGTATGCTCACATATACATCTTAAACATATGCATATGTTCACACACTGCCTGTATGACAGTATGCTCACATATACATCTTAAACATATGCATATGTTCACACACTGCCTGTATGACAGTATGCTCACATATACATCTTAAACATATGCATATGTTCACACACTGATTGTATAACTGTATGCTTACGTATACATCTTAAACTTATGCATATGTTCACACACTCCTTGCATAATGGTATGCTTACGTGTACATTTTAACATGTACCATATATGGAAACCTCATCAGAATGTGTATTTCTCTACTCTGTGCATTATTCCATGTAGGGCATATTGACCCCACTCTCAGATATAGGTTAAAGGTATTTGCTATCTATGGCAGGCAAGGTCAAAGGCCTTGTGGAGCATGGGTATATCTTTGCATGAGAAATTGTTTTCTTTAGTCAGTAACATCATGACTCCGTGTGCACAGTGTGCTGGAGAGTCCTCTCTCCTCTTCTCTCCTCTCTGCTCCTGTTTCAATTGTATCATCTTTGAACTCCAATAGAGAAGACTACTACTGAAAACCACCTCTGTGCCTGATTACTATTTTTAACATTAACACGTCGATGCCCAACAGTGCACATGCATGGTTTGCAGATAGATGGGTGATGAACGCAGTATTATTAGGCTACAGGGAAATCTATCTATCTATCTATCTATCTATCTATCTATGTATCTGAAGCTACCTGCCTTCCCTTTTGTTGGGAATTTGCGTTTTATGTTAAAATATAAAAAAATATATTAAAAAGGTGCAGAGACTCCCCTACACACTGTGCACACGGAGTTACCCAGACTGAGCCATGATAATGACTAAAGAAAACATTCTTGCTCATAGATATACCCCTACTAGCCAAGGCCTTTCAACCTTGGCCGTCACAGATAACAAGCATCTCAAACTCTAAAACTCAAACTCAAGCACAGTACCATGTGCCACAGTACCTGAGCGAACTCCTGGTCTTTTATGATCCACCACACCTACTTAGATCAAAAGGTGCAGGCCATTTGTTGGTACCTCAAGTTGTGACGGTTACAGCAGGGGGCAGAGCCTTCTCTTACAGAGCCCCACAGTTATGGAATAGCCTCCCAATTAATGTTCGAGACTCAGACACAGTCTCTATGTTTAAGTCAAGGCTGAAAACTTATCTGTTTAGCCAAGCCTTTTGCTAACAGCTCTTTACTAGGTAAAGGAGCAGATCTGGAGGGTTCTCGGCCATAGAATGTTTGGTGAACTGGGTTGTTTGGATACTGTTGCCCCCCCACTCTAACATGTTCGCTCAGGTTTGTTGACGGTGGAGTGGGTGGCCGCCTTGCGTCCCAGAGTGCCATCATGTCCGTATTACCTTCTAGCTCTCCCTTTTAGCTATGCTGTAATAGCTAGTCTTGCTGGACTCCCTGCCTGCACTCGGCACACGATGTATATTTTCCCTTAACACTAGAAGTGCCGCGCCAGTTTGACCTACTTATACCTAGAGGCGCCGAGTGCCGGTATTTGACCGCTGTGACTACCTACTAGGAGCGCCGTGCTGGTTTTACCTACTTAAAGCGCGGCTAGGCGGTCAAAAGACCGCCGAGTCATTAGACAAGGACACTGTTGCTGACAAATAATGATCGCTAGATGGCGCCTCTTGCACGAAGCAAATAGTTTGCTTACAAGATCTACTCGCGTTCGGCCTGTGTATCATTCATTTCAGTGTTAATAGTCGGTTATTATTTCATTAGAACGTTTGTTGTCCAGCCCTTCCATCATTCAACATAATGTTTTGATTACTTATTTGTGGCTACCGTGCTTTCAAAGGCATAAATTCCGGAAGAAGTCTTGATCAAATTCAACTGAGAAAACCATCTGAACAAGACTAGTTCAGGCAACTTTGTCATAGTATTTGTTTTTTAACACTTAATCTTCTACCTTGGAGAATTAGTTTACTATACGAGATGTCACACACGTTGCGAGTTAAACTGCGGTTGGTCTGTAAATGCGTAGCCCGACTTTATCAACATTCAGTTGTCAACTGACAATGATCACGTCGTTGCCCCTAGTGTTTAATTTATTGTAAGGGCATGGTCCAGATAGTGCAAAAATCAGAGACAATTGTGATTGTAAATTAACTATTGTGGGGAGTGATTACAGATTTGGACTTTCGTATTGTTGGGCGACATGTCGGGTGATGGAGTAAGCTATAAACTGGACTTTATGCTTACGCAGTAGAATGACCTATTGGAATGACAAGACAGGCAATAACTGATTGAGAATTACAATGCGTGTAAATCAAAACTTGTGGAAGTTTAGAGTGTGAGACTGTTTTGGGTGGCGCTGGAGAAGTAGACTAAAGCGTTTCAGTTCCGAACTCGTCTGTCTCCGTGAAATTATCGCCTATGCCACATAATAAGCCCAGCCGAGCATATCAAGTATTTGTTTTTAATATTTAGTCCTCTGCCTTGGAGAGTTAATTTATTATAAGGGATGTCACAGATGTTGTGAGTTAGACTACACTTGCGTAGCCCGACTTTATCAACATTCAGTTGTTGACTGACAATGATCACGTCGTTGTCCCTAGTCATTCATTTATATTAAGGGTACGGTCCAAGAGCTTAGAGTGTGAGAATGCTTTGAATGGCGTTGGAGAATAAGGCTAAAGCGTTTCAGTTCTGAACCTGTCTCTTCAAGGCATTCAGCAGACTATGAGTAGCCTAACATCTAGCCTGCCAAGTAGCCTAGGAGTAACACCTCCCCACCCCCTCCCAATAGAGTGCCATAGTCTATCGTTAGTTTCCCGCATTTGAATGATTTGGCCAAAACTAGTTCATACCACGAGTTGCCTACCATCGAGCAGCTAAATCTAATTCCACATATGTAATAGAAATATAGGCACAGATTGGACATGAATAAATATGCATGAACGTTTTTTTTTTTTTCACAAAATATGTATGTCGCAGTGAAGCGCAGATAGCGCATGATATCTCGGAATTTCTGTCGAGACATTGTCTCTTTGAAAATGGGATTTCCCAAGACTTCTTGTGCACATGGACGTAAACAAAAATGTGTATATTAATTATCCACTTTTCAAAACACGCTTGTATTGAACCATCGTAAATTGTTGTTTGTTGCTGTAAAATAATGGCATGTCATTACAACTGAGCTTGACATCTTAGTCGTATGGTGATTAGTTACGCACAGTCCATGCAGTGTCAAAATTATAGGCAACAGTTACGCCAGTGTACCTACACGAAACAATAATGCGCTCCATAGGTCTATTAAATTATTAAATTATTTTTGTCATCATTTTGCACATTATGGTATATATATAGGCCTATAATCTCGATGTCTCAGAAACGCTTTTGTTGGGCGACATGTTGGGTGACGGAGAAAGCCATAAACTGGACTTTATGCTTACGCAGTACAACAACCTATCGGAATGACAAGACAGGCAGTAATTGGTTGAGAATTACAATTCGTGTAAATCAAAACATGTGGAAGTTTAGAGTTCAGAATTCGTCTGTCTCCGTGAAATTGTCGCTTATACCACATAATAAGCCCAGCCGAGCATATCAAGCTTTACATTTGCATTTTAATAAATTAATGATCTACCACAGCTAACAGATCATTCTGTGCCATGATAGAAGCAAACACTATGACTTTTCAAGGCATTCAGTGGGCTATGAGTAGCCTAACAACCTAGCCTGCCAAGTAACCTACGAGTAACACCTCCCAACCCCCTCCCAATAGAGTGCCATATAGTCTATTGTTAGAACAATAGCCTAGTTGTGATCCCAACCCCCTCCTAACGACCGTGTCATGAATCACTTGGTCAACTGACCAACTCAGAAGTTCCCTTCAACGTAGACCAAAAGATTGTTCGCCAGTGCCAACGAGGTGAAGAAATTTTCGGCCTACTGCCAGCCTACTGTCATCTTTCCCTAGATAGGGAATTGCGTTCAACATGTATTTTGTTTCAATGTCAGCGGCCACCCAGAATTTAATAGCAAATTAGCCCCGTTTGATGGCCATGTACTGTGCGAAACGACACATTAACGACTTGATAAGGAACAGTTGTTCATCTACAGTTATGTTCTCACTAGGTGTGTAAGAAGCAATACTTTATCGAAAATCTAATATCGAAAATTTATCTGTCACAAGGTGGGCAGCCCTTGCATTCTTGTCATAAAAGCACAGATAGCGCATGATATCTTGGAATCTCTGTCGAGACATCCGTCTCTGAAAATGGGATTTCCCAAGTTAGCAGACCAGTAGTCGTCCAGGTTCATGCTTTTACCGCTCGTGACACTTTCTGTGTCAATCAAACACAGTAAACTGCTCAATGTACTTGTAATATTGTCCTTGGCATAACACGTGGGCCCTGGGGTTTCTCTCATGATATTGCACTCTCGCGCTCTACCCCAAGTGTTGCCAACAGTTTGTTCAACCCATACCGTGCCGTCTCTTGCGTAGGGCTTTATAATATTGAATGAATTAGCACTCGCAAAATTCCGGCCAACTATCTAAGTCATAGAATAATTAGTTACGCCCCTGTACGTGAAACAAAAATGTGTTTATTGTACGTTTATCCGCTTTACAAAACATTTGCATTTTAATATTGTAAATTATTGTTGCAGCTCTAAAATAATGTAATGTCGTGACATGAGAATAAAGCTTACCATAGTATACACACGAACTATCAGTCATATGTAGGCCTACATGAAACAAAAATGCGCTTCATAGTTATTAAATTACTGTCGTCATTTTTGCGCATTATGTAATATCAATTTATAACTGTTATAACTCTCGATATATCCATCTGTCTATCTATCTATCTATCTATCTATCTATACACACACACACACACACACACACACACAAATATATATATATCCCTGAGATATATATATATATATATAGCCTATAAGACAGAAAACTAGTACGTGCGAACTCTTGCGACATCTGCTGAGAGAAAAGAGAATTGCAGCCTTGAAAGGCAGGAAACAACATGCCGAACGCGAGGCTGACGGCAATTTCACAGTAATAGAAGCAAAATAGCTTTAAATGAGCTTGTACCAGGGTGATTTTGAAAATTTAAGGATGCTGGGTGATAAAACGCACAAATCTAGGAAAAGTCATGAAAGGAGGGTACTGAAATTTGACCGAGTGCAAAGATTTAATTTTTTTTGGGTCACTGCGGTGAAATGACTGCTGCTTGGCGCTTCTAGGTATAAGTAGGTCAAACCAGCACGGCGGTTCTAGTAAGACGTCACAGCGGTCAAATGACCGGCGATTGGCGCTTCTAGCGTTAATCCATGCATGAACTCCAGTGACACTGACATCTTTTCAACACATTCATGAAATGTTCAGAATGACTAAGAATTCGATCTAGACAGATGTGAAATAAAAGAGTTGTGTAGACCAGATATTATTATTACAACCCAAAATAAATTCCTTTTAAAGTTAAATGTAATTGTGTTTGCTTAACTGAATTGCAGTCAGAGATATAGAGATTAGTGTACCTTAAGTATTATCATGAAACCCTCTGCATTTGTTTCTGTGTACATATCTAAAATGAGTATTATTGGTTTTATTGTTTAGTTGAACCGGGCATTGATCCAGCTGTATCCTCTCATCTTCGTGCGATGCATTGTCTTGAGATTCTGGTATGATGTCTTGTATTATCAATGCTGCTACATAATATATAACTGAAATGGCCATAGTATATAATCAGTTCCATATTTTCTCTTTTATTGATCTGATCAAAAGGCCTGGATCAGTGGGTGTGGATGTTCAAGTGATTTTCAGAAACCACACAGTGCTTCCAAATACCGTATCCATGGAAAGTTCTCTGAGGATGGCAGCAAATCAATCCAAGATACGACTAAACATCATTCCATCTAGCATCAGTGCTGGTCAGTCTTGACCTTCCTCTTTACAGCTTAATTTTTGAGATGAGAATACGATGATTACTTCTGGACGTGAGCACTTTGATGCTCCTCTGTCTAACTTCACATTTTCTGACTATGAATTCAAAGCCCTCCCTGAATCATCTAAGTGAACTCATGAGAAATATGTAATCTGATTAAAAATGTACAAGAGGGGCTTCAGTTCAAATCTCATTTTTATGAAATATATTCCTCTTAAAATGTTATGCTGGATTCACATACAACATTACTCCTTGTTTCATTACAAACAGCATTTCTAAGCATTTGATTTGTGTATGATATAGTTAGTTTGTGCCAAAGAGTAGCTGTAAGTTACTAGCAATCAAAACAGGTGTGACATGTTATTTGAACATTTGACAGGTTAGGAAGAGTCACTGTAGGCATTTAAATTATTATAAAAAGTGTCTGTATGTTTTAACATGTCACATTTATCTTTCCTAAACAGTGATTCAGGGCATCTCTTTAGATGCTACAAACAGCAGTACAGCAATGTCAGCAGTTACCTCCACCACAGTGCCCTGGGAGCAAACTGAACATGCGGGAAGGGTGACAGCCCTGTCTAATGCTCCTGTGGCTACAGTGAAACTGCTGAGCATGCTGAATCTTTTTCTTCTTGCCTTCCTTCTCCAATGTTTATTGTGTGATGTTGTAATATTTTCAATTTTTCACTAATATCAATCAGCAAAAAGAATTACTTGTTTTTAACTTAGATGTAATAAGCTACAATGTACTGTACAATATTAAATATTAAATCTTTTGTTATGTCATTAATGCTTAAATAAACATAAAGTAATACTACTGCTGTCATGTTTCTGCTGTGTTGTGTCATTCTCTCAGGGATTTCTAGTGGTTTGACTTTTGCCTATTTAATTTTCTCTTTGTCTTGCCTACAATGCTCCTGTTTGCCTCGTGTGTAGGAGATGTCAGATTAGGCAGGAAAATGCAAAAAATTCTGGAATGCTGGACTTTTCGTGTTGTGTGTCGTGTTTCGTCATGGGGCGTCCAAGACACCACAACGCTGTTCTTAGATTATGTCACACTACTGGGAGTAAAGATGCCCGTTGGTCAGGGTTAGGGTTAGGGTTAGAGACTAACCCTAACCCTAACTTTCATATTTGGGCCCAACAGTGGAAGTTTGTCCGATAATGGAATCGTGTAGTTTGAACATGGCATATGTCATGCCAATGGTATGAGGAAAATCTGGTTAATGGTTCACCATGAATATTAGACTTAATACTAATATCACTTTGCTGTAACCATAACCTTATTTTGGAACCTGAACCCAGTGAAATTACAGATATTTTGAAAAACTCTTTTTATAGTTCAGCACTCTGAACACTGAACCTAGAAATTATTCAGAATAACTCTTCATTAGCCGTACATATATAATAAATAACAGCACTAAAGTAGCAAGTACAATAATACTCTTCGAATTCAATACTTCTAGCTAAGTTCCTGGATCACCACATTCAGTAACAAGGAAATAACTTATCACGTACTCATAGAGTAGGACTATAGACGTGCACGTTTATTACAACGATCAAATTCAAACAGTACAGAATGAATCTAATGTTGAATAAATTGGAAATCTGGTGGAATTAAGGCACAGCCGCTATAAACACACATACAACAGCATCTAAACTACTAACAAGAGGATGAACAACTAACGGTAGACAATAACAATACCCTCGTTACCTAAAGTATGTATGAATGAACAACTACGCGAGCATGAGGCATTACTCATGAGAAGGCACGCTTAACCAAGAGAACTACCTGAGTGATGTTCTAGTGGAGTTACTTACACACAAAAAGGGGTTGTGAGGAAGGGAGAGAAAAGGGATGAGGAAGAAGAAGAGCAGGCCCAGCCACGTTCAGGTATGAGAGACCGGAGTTACCGAGGTTGGCAGAGGGAGACCGTGAGCGAGACTTCGTATCGGTGCCGGGAAAGTCTTTTAGCATCGCAGATCTTCCGCAGCGGTGAGCCTGGGCCGATTCTTCGTGGAGACGAGCAGGACAGAACGGACGGACTTTACATTACGGCTGATACAACCGGAGCTCAACTGGAGCTGAACCTTAGCGCAGCTGAACTGAACTTTGGCGCAGCTGAACTGAACTGTAGGATAGCAGAGAGTCTGGCATTTTATCTGATTTGCAGACGGGGGGTGCCACTATCCTTTTGGGGGTGTCTCTGCCTGAAAGGAGGAGACACTTCCTGGAATTTGGGAAGTATTAATTTGAGCTCGGTTGAAATAATTTTACATAACCCTTTACCATTAAAGAATAGTAAAATTACATCTGCATACTCGAATCTATCACATTTTATGCTCCCGAACAAGACCAGATATGGTTTCTTTACCATTAAAAACAGCACAATTACACCGATGGTCATACACTTAGCTGCTCATGACTTGGCTCCTGGCTATTTTTAAGTTTTACCGCGCATTTATGACTATACAAACAGTTATGACTCGATATGCGTATTTAACTGATAATATCGTATGGTTAGTTTCAATTTTCTTTCACATAGTTTGTACCCGAATGGGGCAATGCAGATGGGTCCTGTAACATGGTCTGAATTCCATTCTCACAGGGACACTAACCTCCCGAGGTGATCTAGTCTCCCTCGCAATTAAACGTTATCAGCATTTGACCAAATGGTCTGGGGGTTGCTGCACTAAAACATCGAGCCTGGCGTCTGTTAGGTGTTACCGCGAGTGGTTTCTGCTTTGGTATGCATTGGTCCTACACGCAGTGAGGCCTGGGCCATAAAAGAGAGAACTGGGATCAAAGGGGATAGGGATATAGAGGCAGAGTGAGGGAAATAGAAATAGATAGAGAAGGGTGGAAAAGAGGAAGAGAGTTTACACAATTGCAACTTTAATTACTAAGGAACACTTAAGGTTAACAAATGTTAAGAGCCTTGTCCAAGGGCACTTCAGCCGTAACTTTTTTTCTGAAGGTCACAGAGACTTAGCACCAGTGTCCAACTAGGGGTTTTTGTACCAGCCCCGAGTTTGTATGACAAGCAGAAGTGTTCTTTTAGTCAGCAGACTTGGTGTTTGTTGTATTGGGTTGTGTTTTAGGGTTAGAAGTTGAATGAAATTGGAATTCAAAGTGTTGTTAGGGTTAGGGTTAGGGACAGAGTCGGGGTTAGGGTTAAGGTCAGGGTTAGGGTTAGGGTTAGGTAATAGTATAATAACCACGATCATCAAAGTGATGATCCTGTTGTAACGCTCGAGCCGTTAGGGTTAGAGCCACCAAATTTGGGTTAGGGTTAGGGTTAGGGTTAGGAATAAGGGATGAAAACCACTCCAAGGTCATCCCTCGGCCAATAACTTTTTTTCTGAAGGTGGTAGAGACTTGGAACCAGTGTCCGCCTGGGGGTTTTTGAGCATGCCCTTTCCAACGGTACCAACCCCAAGTTTCTACAACAACCAGAAGTGCCCCGAAAGCTCCATCGAGGCCATTTCAAAGTCATCCCTCGGTCAATAACTTTTTTTCTGAAGGTCATCAAGACTTGGAAGCAGTGTCCAACTAGGGGTTTTTGAGGATGCCCTTTCCAACGGTACCAGCCCTGAGTTTGTACGACAAGCGGAAGTGTTCTTTTCGTCGGCAGACTTGGTGTTTGTTGTATTGGGTTGTATATTAGGGCTAGCAGTTGAATAAAATTGGAATTGAAAGTGTTGCTAGGGTTAAAGACTTGGACAGAAAGAAAAAGGGTTAGGGTTAGGGTTAGGGTCAGGGTCAGGGTCAGGGTTAGGGTTAGGGTTAGGGTTAGGGTCAGGGTTAGGGTCAGGGTCAGGGTTAGGGTTAGGGTTAGGGTCAGGGTTAGGGTTAGGGTTAGGGTTAGGGTCAGGGTTAGGGTTAGGGTTAGGGTTAGGATAAGGGATGAAAACCACTCCAAGGTCATCCCTCGGCCAATAACTTTTTTTCTGAAGGTGGTAGAGACTTGGAACCCGTGTCCGCCTGGGGGTTTTGGAGGATGCCCTTTCCAACGGTAGCAGTCCCGAGTGTCTAGGACAAGGGGAAGTGCCCGAAAGCTCCGTGGAGGCCATTTCAAAGTCATCCCTCGGTCAATAACTTTTTTTCTGAAGGCCACAGAGACTTGGAAGCGGTGTCCAACCAGGGGTTTTGGAGGACGCCCTTTCCAACGGTACCAGCCCCGAGTTTGTGCGACAAGCAGAGGTGTTCTTTTGGTCGGCAGACTTGGTGTTTGTTGTATTTGGTTGTGTTTTAGGGTTAGGAGTGGAATGAAATTGGAATTGAAAGTGTTGTTAGGGTTAAAGACTTGGACAGAAAGAAAAAGGGTTAGGGTTAGGGTTAGGGATTGGTAAGGGTTACATCTAAAGCTATATTATGAGACTGGCTAGAGTTAGGGTCAGGGTTAGGGTTAGGGTCAGGGTCAGGGTCAGGGTTAGGGTTAGGATAAGGGATGAAAACCACTCCAAGGTCATCCCTCGGCCAATAACTTTTTTTCTGAAGGTGGTAGAGACTTGGAACCCGTGTCCGCCTGGGGGTTTTGGAGGATGCCCTTTCCAACGGTAGCAGTCCCGAGTGTCTAGGACAAGGGGAAGTGCCCGAAAGCTCCGTGGAGGCCATTTCAAAGTCATCCCTCGGTCAATAACTTTTTTTCTGAAGGCCACAGAGACTTGGAAGCGGTGTCCAACCAGGGGTTTTGGAGGACGCCCTTTCCAACGGTACCAGCCCCGAGTTTGTGCGACAAGCAGAGGTGTTCTTTTGGTCGGCAGACTTGGTGTTTGTTGTATTTGGTTGTGTTTTAGGGTTAGGAGTGGAATGAAATTGGAATTGAAAGTGTTGTTAGGGTTAAAGACTTGGACAGAAAGAAAAAGGGTTAGGGTTAGGGTTCGGGTTCGGGTTCGGGTTAGGGTTCGGGTTAGGGTTAGGGTTAGGATAAGGGATGAAAACCACTCCAAGGTCATCCCTCGGCCAATAACTTTTTTTCTGAAGGTGGTAGAGACTTGGAACCAGTGTCCGCCTGGGGGTTTTGGAGGATGCCCTTTCCAACGGTAGCAGTCCCGAGTGTCTAGGACAAGGGGAAGTGCCCGAAAGCTCCGTGGAGGCCATTTCAAAGTCATCCCTCGGTCAATAACTTTTTTTCTGAAGGCCACAGAGACTTGGAAGCTGTGTCCAACCAGGGGTTTTGGAGGACGCCCTTTCCAACGGTACCAGCCCCGAGTTTGTGCGACAAGCAGAGGTGTTCTTTTGGTCGGCAAACTTGGTGTTTGTTGTATTTGGTTGTGTTTTAGGGTTAGGAGTGGAATGAAATTGGAATTGAAAGTGTTGTTAGGGTTAAAGACTTGGACAGAAAGAAAAAGGGTTAGGGTTAGGGTTAGGGTTAGGGTCAGGGTCAGGGTTAGGGTTAGGGTTAGGGTCAGGGTCAGGGTCAGGGTTAGGGTTAGGATAAGGGATGAAAACCACTCCAAGGTTATCCCTCGGCCAATAACTTTTTTTCTGAAGGTAGTAGAGACTTGGAACCAGTGTCCGCCTGGGGGTTTTCGAGGATGCCCTTTCCAACGGTAGCAGTCCCGAGTGTCTAGGACAAGGGGAAGTGCCCGAAAGCTCCGTGGAGGCCATTTCAAAGTCATCCCTCGGTCAATAACTTTTTTTCTGAAGGTCACAGAGACTTGGAAGCGGTGTCCAACCAGGGGTTTTGGAGGACGCCCTTTCCAAGGGTACCAGCCCCGAGTTTGTGCGACAAGCAGAGGTGTTCTTTTGGTCGGCAGACTTGGTGTTTGTTGTATTTGGTTGTGTTTTAGGGTTAGTAGTGGAATGAAATTGGAATTGAAAGTCTTGTTAGGGTTAAAGACTTGGACAGAAAGAAAAAGGGTTAAGGTTAGGGTTAGGGATTGGTAAGGGTTCCATGTAAAAGCGTATTATGAGACTGTCTAGGGTTAGGGTTAGAATTAGACTTGATGGTCATTTAAGGCCAGAACTGAAATTGGGTTAGGGTTAGGGTTAGGGTTAGGTTTTTGGAGGTTATCCGTCGAAGCTCCCCACGTTTGGTCCTTCTAGACCAAGTGGTTGAAATGGAGCGACGAAGTGAAGGCACGGGCCGGCGCATGTTAAACTGAACACCTGTTCCTTGACCCACATAACAAGTTCCAAGAGTTCGGAGGTTAACGGACATGAATTTGACCCTATTTAATCTATTTTGTCCTATTTTGAAGTGGTGAGATAGCCTAAGCTTTATTCAATTTCAGGACACATCATCAGTAGTGTACCTCAGGTTCATCGGGTGTTTCAGCCTTTCAACACTATACACCCTCCTCTGAGGCGGCCAGTCAAGGGCGATCAATCCTCGACTTGTGTCCCATGTCCAATTGAGTTTTTTGGTGACTTTCTAGTCTTTACAAGTCGTTATTCGTTTTATTTCATTGTTCTTGGTCTAATTATGGCATTATTTCTGATGCTGACCTTTTGACCTTTTGCTGGTTTTTGTCTTCTTTGGATGATTTCAATGCTGTTTATCAGGCATTCTTTCTAATGCTCAGCTGGTGTGTGAGTGATGCTAACCCCGTCCAATTGGGTTTTTTTGGTGACTCGCTAGTCTTTATCCGTTGTTCTTTGTCTTTTTTTATAGTCCTTGGTTTAGTAATGGCATTCTCTCTAATGCTCAGCTGGTGTGTGAGCCATGCTAACTCCGTCCAATTGGGTTTTTTGGTGACTCGCTAGTCTTTATCCGTTGTTCTTTATCTTTTTTTATTGTCCTTGGTTTAATAATGGCATTATTTCTAATGCTGACCTTTTGACCTTTTGATGGATTTTGTCTTCTTTGGACAATTTCGGTGTTTTCATCCATTTCCGTCTTCTTTTTTTGCTTATTTCTTCGCCAAATTGGCTATTTTTTTCTTTTCTTTAGTCCCAATTGGGATTTTTTTGGCTCTTGGAATCTTAGCGTGTAGCGCGCGAGTGAAGCTGGTGCGTGAGTGGTGCTAATCACCGTAAAAGACTGGGCCCCATTTAAGGTCTGTTGGCCTCAGACCACCCTCCTGCGTGCTGTCCAAGTGGACCCAGGGGGGCTGGCTACCTACCGAAGCAGACTGTTCGTTAACACCGCAAGGTCTCCCCAGCCTGCTAAAACCAAGGCCCTGTGGAGGCAGGTCCCGTGCATTACGTCACCTCCCAGACAGCCCTGGGCGGGAGTCCTCTTCCAGCGGATATCTTCCCTACCAATTTCAGCCGAGCACGCTCGAACCGAAATCCTTTCGGGAAGCTACCAAGCTTCTACTGGGTTGGACCCCCAAGGGGTTAACGACATCCAGCGGGTTAATTTCCCTCCCATTCCACTCCCAGAGCGAAATTTTCGGGAAACAACCAAGCTTCTACTGGAAGCGCGCCCCCCAGCCTGTCTTTTAGATTGGCGAATTGTGTAAAAGCCTATATTACTGGTATTTTGTTGAATGGCGGTGACCCCAAGCGACCCGAACGAGCGATGTCATCTCGGAGGGGGCGTCGTAACGATTCCGAGACAAAAAGAATTTTGTTTCTATGTCGTACGGTCTCCGAGCTATTCTACTTTAAAGTTTGTAAAAAACCGATTCTCCATAATTCTTTGCACGTCCACCATTTTCTGATTGTCCGCCATTTTACATTTAAAACTGTATTATGGAGACTGGCTAGGTTTATAACCAAAATTAGAATTCGTTGTTCATTTAAGGCTGGGACTGGGGCCTCTTAAGGTTAGGGTTAGGTTAGAGTTAGGTCTAAGTTTAGGGCCTGGGATTAGGGTTAAAACTGGATTTAAAGGTTAGGACTAAGTTAGGATTAAGTCTAGGTTTAGGATTATGGTTACGGTTAGGGTTAGGGTTAGGGCTAGATTAGGGTTAAGTTTAAGTTTAGGGTTATGGTTGGGTCTAAGTTTAGGGCCTAGGATTAGGGTTAAACTGGATTTTAGGGTTAGAACTAAGTTAGGATTAAGTCTAGGTTTAGGGTTATGGTGAAGGTTAGGGCTAGATTAGGGTTAAGTTTAAGTTTAGGGTTATGGTTGGGTCTAAGTTTAGGGCCTAGGATTAGGGTTAAACTGGATTTTAGGGTTAGAACTAAGTTAGGATTAAGTCTAGGTTTAGGGTTATGGTGCAGGTTAGGGTTAGGGCTAGATTAGGGTTAAGTTTAAGTTTAGGGTTATGGTTGGGTCTAAGTTTAGGGCTTAGGATTAGGGTTAGGATTAGGGTTAGGGTTAGGGTTAGGGTTAGGATAAGGGATGAAAACCACTCCAAGGTTATCCCTCGGCCAATAACTTTTTTTCTGAAGGTAGTAGAGACTTGGAACCAGTGTCCGCCTGGGGGTTTTCGAGGATGCCCTTTCCAATGGTAGCAGTCCCGAGTGTCTAGGACAAGGGGAAGGGTTAGGGTTAGGGTTAGGGTTAGGGTTAGGTGGATAGGGTTAGGGTTAGGGTTAGGGTTAGGGTTAGGATAAGGGATGAAAACCACTCCAAGGTCATCCCTCGGCCAATAACTTTTTTTCTGAAGGTGGTAGAGACTTGGAACCCGTGTCCGCCTGGGGGTTTTGGAGGATGCCCTTTCCAATGGTAGCA
>NC_044503.1:43762136-43779636 GCF_902362185.1 Chanos chanos
GCGCGCCCCCCAGCCTGTCTTTTAGATTGGCGAATTGTGTAAAAGCCTATATTACTGGTATTTTGTTGAATGGCGGTGACCCCAAGCGACCCGAACGAGCGATGTCATCTCGGAGGGGGCGTCGTAACGATTCCGAGACAAAAAGAATTTTGTTTCTATGTCGTACGGTCTCCGAGCTATTCTACTTTAAAGTTTGTAAAAAACCGATTCTCCATAATTCTTTGCACGTCCACCATTTTCTGATTGTCCGCCATTTTACATTTAAAACTGTATTATGGAGACTGGCTAGGTTTATAACCAAAATTAGAATTCGTTGTTCATTTAAGGCTGGGACTGGGGCCTCTTAAGGTTAGGGTTAGGTTAGAGTTAGGTCTAAGTTTAGGGCCTGGGATTAGGGTTAAAACTGGATTTAAAGGTTAGGACTAAGTTAGGATTAAGTCTAGGTTTAGGATTATGGTTACGGTTAGGGTTAGGGTTAGGGCTAGATTAGGGTTAAGTTTAAGTTTAGGGTTATGGTTGGGTCTAAGTTTAGGGCCTAGGATTAGGGTTAAACTGGATTTTAGGGTTAGAACTAAGTTAGGATTAAGTCTAGGTTTAGGGTTATGGTGAAGGTTAGGGCTAGATTAGGGTTAAGTTTAAGTTTAGGGTTATGGTTGGGTCTAAGTTTAGGGCCTAGGATTAGGGTTAAACTGGATTTTAGGGTTAGAACTAAGTTAGGATTAAGTCTAGGTTTAGGGTTATGGTGCAGGTTAGGGTTAGGGCTAGATTAGGGTTAAGTTTAAGTTTAGGGTTATGGTTGGGTCTAAGTTTAGGGCTTAGGATTAGGGTTAGGATTAGGGTTAGGGTTAGGGTTAGGGTTAGGATAAGGGATGAAAACCACTCCAAGGTTATCCCTCGGCCAATAACTTTTTTTCTGAAGGTAGTAGAGACTTGGAACCAGTGTCCGCCTGGGGGTTTTCGAGGATGCCCTTTCCAATGGTAGCAGTCCCGAGTGTCTAGGACAAGGGGAAGGGTTAGGGTTAGGGTTAGGGTTAGGGTTAGGTGGATAGGGTTAGGGTTAGGGTTAGGGTTAGGGTTAGGATAAGGGATGAAAACCACTCCAAGGTCATCCCTCGGCCAATAACTTTTTTTCTGAAGGTGGTAGAGACTTGGAACCCGTGTCCGCCTGGGGGTTTTGGAGGATGCCCTTTCCAATGGTAGCAGTCCCGAGTGTCTAGGACAAGGGGAAGTGCCCGAAAGCTCCGTGGAGGCCATTTCAAAGTCATCCCTCGGTCAATAACTTTTTTTCTGAAGGTCACAGAGACTTGGAAGCGGTGTCCAACCAGGGGTTTTGGAGGACGCCCTTTCCAACGGTACCAGCCCCGAGTTTGTGCGACAAGCAGAGGTGTTCTTTTGGTCGGCAGACTTGGTGTTTGTTGTATTTGGTTGTGTTTTAGGGTTAGTAGTGGAATGAAATTGGCATTGAAAGTCTTGTTAGGGTTAAAGACTTGGACAGAAAGAAAAAGGGTTAAGGTTAGGGTTAGGGATTGGTGAGGGTTCCATGTAAAAGTGTATTATGAGACTGTCTAGGGTTAGGGTTAGAATTAGACTTAGGGTTAGGGTTAGGGTTAGGGTTAGGGGTTAGGGTTAGGGTTAGGATAAGGGATGAAAACCACTCCAAGGTCAGGGTTAGGGTTAGGGTTAGGGTTAGGGTTAGGGTTAGGATAAGGGATGAAAACCACTCCAAGGTCATCCCTCGGCCAATAACTTTTTTTCTGAAGGTGGTAGAGACTTGGAACCAGTGTCCGCCTGGGGGTTTTGGAGGATGCCCTTTCCAACGGTAGCAGTCCCGAGTGTCTAGGACAAGGGGAAGTGCCCGAAAGCTCCGTGGAGGCCATTTCAAAGTCATCCCTCGGTCAATAACTTTTTTTCTGAAGGCCACAGAGACTTGGAAGCTGTGTCCAACCAGGGGTTTTGGAGGACGCCCTTTCCAACGGTACCAGCCCCGAGTTTGTGCGACAAGCAGAGGTGTTCTTTTGGTCGGCAAACTTGGTGTTTGTTGTATTTGGTTGTGTTTTAGGGTTAGGAGTGGAATGAAATTGGAATTGAAAGTGTTGTTAGGGTTAAAGACTTGGACAGAAAGAAAAAGGGTTAGGGTTAGGGTTAGGGTTAGGGTTAGGATAAGGGATGAAAACCACTCCAAGGTCATCCCTCGGCCAATAACTTTTTTTCTGAAGGTGGTAGAGACTTGGAACCAGTGTCCGCCTGGGGGTTTTGGAGGATGCCCTTTCCAACGGTAGCAGTCCCGAGTGTCTAGGACAAGGGGAAGTGCCCGAAAGCTCCGTGGAGGCCATTTCAAAGTCATCCCTCGGTCAATAACTTTTTTTCTGAAGGCCACAGAGACTTGGAAGCTGTGTCCAACCAGGGGTTTTGGAGGACGCCCTTTCCAACGGTACCAGCCCCGAGTTTGTGCGACAAGCAGAGGTGTTCTTTTGGTCGGCAAACTTGGTGTTTGTTGTATTTGGTTGTGTTTTAGGGTTAGGAGTGGAATGAAATTGGAATTGAAAGTGTTGTTAGGGTTAAAGACTTGGACAGAAAGAAAAAGGGTTAGGGTTAGGGTTAGGGTTAGGGTCAGGGTCAGGGTCAGGGTTAGGGTTAGGGTTAGGGTCAGGGTTAGGGTCAGGGTCAGGGTTAGGGTTAGGGTTAGGGTTAGGGTTAGGATAAGGGATGAAAACCACTCCAAGGTCATCCCTCGGCCAATAACTTTTTTTCTGAAGGTGGTAGAGACTTGGAACCCGTGTCCGCCTGGGGGTTTTGGAGGATGCCCTTTCCAACGGTAGCAGTCCCGAGTGTCTAGGACAAGGGGAAGTGCCCGAAAGCTCCGTGGAGGCCATTTCAAAGTCATCCCTCGGTCAATCACTTTTTTTCTGAAGGTCACAGAGACTTGGAAGCGGTGTCCAACCAGGGGTTTTGGAGGACGCCCTTTCCAACGGTACCAGCCCCGAGTTTGTGCGACAAGCAGAGGTGTTCTTTTGGTCGGCAGACTTGGTGTTTGTTGTATTTGGTTGTGTTTTAGGGTTAGTAGTGGAATGAAATTGGAATTGAAAGTCTTGTTAGGGTTAAAGACTTGGACAGAAAGAAAAAGGGTTAAGGTTAGGGTTAGGGATTGGTAAGGGTTCCATGTAAAAGTGTATTATGAGACTGTCTAGGGTTAGGGTTAAGGTGAGAATTGATGGTCATTTAAGGCCAGAACTGAAATTGGGTTAGGGTTAGGGTGAGGGTTAGGGTTAGGGTTAGGGTTAGGATAAGGGATGAAAACCACTCCAAGGTCATCCCTCGGCCAATAACTTTTTTTCTGAAGGTGGTAGAGACTTGGAACCCGTGTCCGCCTGGGGGTTTTGGAGGATGCCCTTTCCAACGGTAGCAGTCCCGAGTGTCTAGGACAAGGGGAAGTGCCCGAAAGCTCCGTGGAGGCCATTTCAAAGTCATCCCTCGGTCAATCACTTTTTTTCTGAAGGTCACAGAGACTTGGAAGCGGTGTCCAACCAGGGGTTTTGGAGGACGCCCTTTCCAACGGTACCAGCCCCGAGTTTGTGCGACAAGCAGAGGTGTTCTTTTGGTCGGCAGACTTGGTGTTTGTTGTATTTGGTTGTGTTTTAGGGTTAGTAGTGGAATGAAATTGGAATTGAAAGTCTTGTTAGGGTTAAAGACTTGGACAGAAAGAAAAAGGGTTAAGGTTAGGGTTAGGGATTGGTAAGGGTTCCATGTAAAAGCGTATTATGAGACTGTCTAGGGTTAGGGTTAGAATTAGACTTGATGGTCATTTAAGGCCAGAACTGAAATTGGGTTAGGGTTAGGGTTAGGGTTAGGTTTTTGGAGGTTATCCGTCGAAGCTCCCCACGTTTGGTCCTTCTAGACCAAGTGGTTGAAATGGAGCGACGAAGTGAAGGCACGGGCCGGCGCATGTTAAACTGAACACCTGTTCCTTGACCCACATAACAAGTTCCAAGAGTTCGGAGGTTAACGGACATGAATTTGACCCTATTTAATCTATTTTGTCCTATTTTGAAGTGGTGAGATAGCCTAAGCTTTATTCAATTTCAGGACACATCATCAGTAGTGTACCTCAGGTTCATCGGGTGTTTCAGCCTTTCAACACTATACACCCTCCTCTGAGGCGGCCAGTCAAGGGCGATCAATCCTCGACTTGTGTCCCATGTCCAATTGAGTTTTTTGGTGACTTTCTAGTCTTTACAAGTCGTTATTCGTTTTATTTCATTGTTCTTGGTCTAATTATGGCATTATTTCTGATGCTGACCTTTTGACCTTTTGCTGGTTTTTGTCTTCTTTGGATGATTTCAATGCTGTTTATCAGGCATTCTTTCTAATGCTCAGCTGGTGTGTGAGTGATGCTAACCCCGTCCAATTGGGTTTTTTTGGTGACTCGCTAGTCTTTATCCGTTGTTCTTTGTCTTTTTTTATAGTCCTTGGTTTAGTAATGGCATTCTCTCTAATGCTCAGCTGGTGTGTGAGCCATGCTAACTCCGTCCAATTGGGTTTTTTGGTGACTCGCTAGTCTTTATCCGTTGTTCTTTATCTTTTTTTATTGTCCTTGGTTTAATAATGGCATTATTTCTAATGCTGACCTTTTGACCTTTTGATGGATTTTGTCTTCTTTGGACAATTTCGGTGTTTTCATCCATTTCCGTCTTCTTTTTTTGCTTATTTCTTCGCCAAATTGGCTATTTTTTTCTTTTCTTTAGTCCCAATTGGGATTTTTTTGGCTCTTGGAATCTTAGCGTGTAGCGCGCGAGTGAAGCTGGTGCGTGAGTGGTGCTAATCACCGTAAAAGACTGGGCCCCATTTAAGGTCTGTTGGCCTCAGACCACCCTCCTGCGTGCTGTCCAAGTGGACCCAGGGGGGCTGGCTACCTACCGAAGCAGACTGTTCGTTAACACCGCAAGGTCTCCCCAGCCTGCTAAAACCAAGGCCCTGTGGAGGCAGGTCCCGTGCATTACGTCACCTCCCAGACAGCCCTGGGCGGGAGTCCTCTTCCAGCGGATATCTTCCCTACCAATTTCAGCCGAGCACGCTCGAACCGAAATCCTTTCGGGAAGCTACCAAGCTTCTACTGGGTTGGACCCCCAAGGGGTTAACGACATCCAGCGGGTTAATTTCCCTCCCATTCCACTCCCAGAGCGAAATTTTCGGGAAACAACCAAGCTTCTACTGGAAGCGCGCCCCCCAGCCTGTCTTTTAGATTGGCGAATTGTGTAAAAGCCTATATTACTGGTATTTTGTTGAATGGCGGTGACCCCAAGCGACCCGAACGAGCGATGTCATCTCGGAGGGGGCGTCGTAACGATTCCGAGACAAAAAGAATTTTGTTTCTATGTCGTACGGTCTCCGAGCTATTCTACTTTAAAGTTTGTAAAAAACCGATTCTCCATAATTCTTTGCACGTCCACCATTTTCTGATTGTCCGCCATTTTACATTTAAAACTGTATTATGGAGACTGGCTAGGTTTATAACCAAAATTAGAATTCGTTGTTCATTTAAGGCTGGGACTGGGGCCTCTTAAGGTTAGGGTTAGGTTAGAGTTAGGTCTAAGTTTAGGGCCTGGGATTAGGGTTAAAACTGGATTTAAAGGTTAGGACTAAGTTAGGATTAAGTCTAGGTTTAGGATTATGGTTACGGTTAGGGTTAGGGTTAGGGCTAGATTAGGGTTAAGTTTAAGTTTAGGGTTATGGTTGGGTCTAAGTTTAGGGCCTAGGATTAGGGTTAAACTGGATTTTAGGGTTAGAACTAAGTTAGGATTAAGTCTAGGTTTAGGGTTATGGTGAAGGTTAGGGCTAGATTAGGGTTAAGTTTAAGTTTAGGGTTATGGTTGGGTCTAAGTTTAGGGCCTAGGATTAGGGTTAAACTGGATTTTAGGGTTAGAACTAAGTTAGGATTAAGTCTAGGTTTAGGGTTATGGTGCAGGTTAGGGTTAGGGCTAGATTAGGGTTAAGTTTAAGTTTAGGGTTATGGTTGGGTCTAAGTTTAGGGCTTAGGATTAGGGTTAGGATTAGGGTTAGGGTTAGGGTTAGGGTTAGGATAAGGGATGAAAACCACTCCAAGGTTATCCCTCGGCCAATAACTTTTTTTCTGAAGGTAGTAGAGACTTGGAACCAGTGTCCGCCTGGGGGTTTTCGAGGATGCCCTTTCCAATGGTAGCAGTCCCGAGTGTCTAGGACAAGGGGAAGGGTTAGGGTTAGGGTTAGGGTTAGGGTTAGGTGGATAGGGTTAGGGTTAGGGTTAGGGTTAGGGTTAGGATAAGGGATGAAAACCACTCCAAGGTCATCCCTCGGCCAATAACTTTTTTTCTGAAGGTGGTAGAGACTTGGAACCCGTGTCCGCCTGGGGGTTTTGGAGGATGCCCTTTCCAATGGTAGCAGTCCCGAGTGTCTAGGACAAGGGGAAGTGCCCGAAAGCTCCGTGGAGGCCATTTCAAAGTCATCCCTCGGTCAATAACTTTTTTTCTGAAGGTCACAGAGACTTCGAACCGGTGTCCAACCAGGGGTTTTGGAGGACGCCCTTTCCAACGGTACCAGCCCCGAGTTTGTGCGACAAGCAGAGGTGTTCTTTTGGTCGGCAGACTTGGTGTTTGTTGTATTTGGTTGTGTTTTAGGGTTAGTAGTGGAATGAAATTGGCATTGAAAGTCTTGTTAGGGTTAAAGACTTGGACAGAAAGAAAAAGGGTTAAGGTTAGGGTTAGGGATTGGTGAGGGTTCCATGTAAAAGTGTATTATGAGACTGTCTAGGGTTAGGGTTAGAATTAGACTTAGGGTTAGGGTTAGGGTTAGGGTTAGGGGTTAGGGTTAGGGTTAGGATAAGGGATGAAAACCACTCCAAGGTCAGGGTTAGGGTTAGGGTTAGGGTTAGGGTTAGGGTTAGGATAAGGGATGAAAACCACTCCAAGGTCATCCCTCGGCCAATAACTTTTTTTTCTGAAGGTGGTAGAGACTTGGAACCAGTGTCCGCCTGGGGGTTTTGGAGGATGCCCTTTCCAACGGTAGCAGTCCCGAGTGTCTAGGACAAGGGGAAGTGCCCGAAAGCTCCGTGGAGGCCATTTCAAAGTCATCCCTCGGTCAATAACTTTTTTTCTGAAGGCCACAGAGACTTGGAAGCTGTGTCCAACCAGGGGTTTTGGAGGACGCCCTTTCCAACGGTACCAGCCCCGAGTTTGTGCGACAAGCAGAGGTGTTCTTTTGGTCGGCAAACTTGGTGTTTGTTGTATTTGGTTGTGTTTTAGGGTTAGGAGTGGAATGAAATTGGAATTGAAAGTGTTGTTAGGGTTAAAGACTTGGACAGAAAGAAAAAGGGTTAGGGTTAGGGTTAGGGTTAGGGTTAGGATAAGGGATGAAAACCACTCCAAGGTCATCCCTCGGCCAATAACTTTTTTTCTGAAGGTGGTAGAGACTTGGAACCAGTGTCCGCCTGGGGGTTTTGGAGGATGCCCTTTCCAACGGTAGCAGTCCCGAGTGTCTAGGACAAGGGGAAGTGCCCGAAAGCTCCGTGGAGGCCATTTCAAAGTCATCCCTCGGTCAATAACTTTTTTTCTGAAGGCCACAGAGACTTGGAAGCTGTGTCCAACCAGGGGTTTTGGAGGACGCCCTTTCCAACGGTACCAGCCCCGAGTTTGTGCGACAAGCAGAGGTGTTCTTTTGGTCGGCAAACTTGGTGTTTGTTGTATTTGGTTGTGTTTTAGGGTTAGGAGTGGAATGAAATTGGAATTGAAAGTGTTGTTAGGGTTAAAGACTTGGACAGAAAGAAAAAGGGTTAGGGTTAGGGTTAGGGTTAGGGTCAGGGTCAGGGTCAGGGTTAGGGTTAGGGTTAGGGTTAGGGTCAGGGTTAGGGTCAGGGTCAGGGTTAGGGTTAGGGTTAGGGTTAGGGTTAGGATAAGGGATGAAAACCACTCCAAGGTCATCCCTCGGCCAATAACTTTTTTTCTGAAGGTGGTAGAGACTTGGAACCCGTGTCCGCCTGGGGGTTTTGGAGGATGCCCTTTCCAACGGTAGCAGTCCCGAGTGTCTAGGACAAGGGGAAGTGCCCGAAAGCTCCGTGGAGGCCATTTCAAAGTCATCCCTCGGTCAATCACTTTTTTTCTGAAGGTCACAGAGACTTGGAAGCGGTGTCCAACCAGGGGTTTTGGAGGACGCCCTTTCCAACGGTACCAGCCCCGAGTTTGTGCGACAAGCAGAGGTGTTCTTTTGGTCGGCAGACTTGGTGTTTGTTGTATTTGGTTGTGTTTTAGGGTTAGTAGTGGAATGAAATTGGAATTGAAAGTGTTGTTAGGGTTAAAGACTTGGACAGAAAGAAAAAGGGTTAAGGTTAGGGTTAGGGATTGGTAAGGGTTCCATGTAAAAGTGTATTATGAGACTGTCTAGGGTTAGGGTTAAGGTGAGAATTGATGGTCATTTAAGGCCAGAACTGAAATTGGGTTAGGGTTAGGGTGAGGGTTAGGGTTAGGGTTAGGGTTAGGATAAGGGATGAAAACCACTCCAAGGTCATCCCTCGGCCAATAACTTTTTTTCTGAAGGTGGTAGAGACTTGGAACCCGTGTCCGCCTGGGGGTTTTGGAGGATGCCCTTTCCAACGGTAGCAGTCCCGAGTGTCTAGGACAAGGGGAAGTGCCCGAAAGCTCCGTGGAGGCCATTTCAAAGTCATCCCTCGGTCAATCACTTTTTTTCTGAAGGTCACAGAGACTTGGAAGCGGTGTCCAACCAGGGGTTTTGGAGGACGCCCTTTCCAACGGTACCAGCCCCGAGTTTGTGCGACAAGCAGAGGTGTTCTTTTGGTCGGCAGACTTGGTGTTTGTTGTATTTGGTTGTGTTTTAGGGTTAGTAGTGGAATGAAATTGGAATTGAAAGTGTTGTTAGGGTTAAAGACTTGGACAGAAAGAAAAAGGGTTAAGGTTAGGGTTAGGGATTGGTAATGGTTCCGTGTAAAAGTGTATTATGAGACTGTCTAGGGTTAGGGTTAAGGTGAGAATTGATGGTCATTGAAGGCCAGAACTGAAATTGGGTTAGGGTTAGGGTTAGGGTTAGGGTTAGGGTTAGGGTTAGGATAAGGGATGAAAACCACTCCAAGGTCATCCCTCGGCCAATAACTTTTTTTCTGAAGGTGGTAGAGACTTGGAACCCGTGTCCGCCTGGGGGTTTTGGAGGATGCCCTTTCCAACGGTAGCAGTCCCGAGTGTCTAGGACAAGGGGAAGTGCCCGAAAGCTCCGTGGAGGCCATTTCAAAGTCATCCCTCGGTCAATAACTTTTTTTCTGAAGGTCACAGAGACTTGGAAGCGGTGTCCAACCAGGGGTTTTGGAGGACGCCCTTTCCAACGGTACCAGCCCCGAGTTTGTGCGACAAGCAGAGGTGTTCTTTTGGTCGGCAGACTTGGTGTTTGTTGTATTTGGTTGTGTTTTAGGGTTAGTAGTGGAATGAAATTGGAATTGAAAGTCTTGTTAGGGTTAAAGACTTGGACAGAAAGAAAAAGGGTTAAGGTTAGGGTTAGGGATTGGTAAGGGTTCCATGTAAAAGTGTATTATGAGACTGTCTAGGGTTAGGGTTAGAATTAGACTTAGGGTTAGGGTTAGGGTTAGGGTTAGGGGTTAGGGTTAGGGTTAGGATAAGGGATGAAAACCACTCCAAGGTCAGGGTTAGGGTTAGGGTTAGGGTTAGGGTTAGGGTTAGGATAAGGGATGAAAACCACTCCAAGGTCATCCCTCGGCCAATAACTTTTTTTCTGAAGGTGGTAGAGACTTGGAACCAGTGTCCGCCTGGGGGTTTTGGAGGATGCCCTTTCCAACGGTAGCAGTCCCGAGTGTCTAGGACAAGGGGAAGTGCCCGAAAGCTCCGTGGAGGCCATTTCAAAGTCATCCCTCGGTCAATAACTTTTTTTCTGAAGGCCACAGAGACTTGGAAGCTGTGTCCAACCAGGGGTTTTGGAGGACGCCCTTTCCAACGGTACCAGCCCCGAGTTTGTGCGACAAGCAGAGGTGTTCTTTTGGTCGGCAAACTTGGTGTTTGTTGTATTTGGTTGTGTTTTAGGGTTAGGAGTGGAATGAAATTGGAATTGAAAGTGTTGTTAGGGTTAAAGACTTGGACAGAAAGAAAAAGGGTTAGGGTTAGGGTTAGGGTTAGGGTTAGGGTTAGGATAAGGGATGAAAACCACTCCAAGGTCATCCCTCGGCCAATAACTTTTTTTCTGAAGGTGGTAGAGACTTGGAACCAGTGTCCGCCTGGGGGTTTTGGAGGATGCCCTTTCCAACGGTAGCAGTCCCGAGTGTCTAGGACAAGGGGAAGTGCCCGAAAGCTCCGTGGAGGCCATTTCAAAGTCATCCCTCGGTCAATAACTTTTTTTCTGAAGGCCACAGAGACTTGGAAGCTGTGTCCAACCAGGGGTTTTGGAGGACGCCCTTTCCAACGGTACCAGCCCCGAGTTTGTGCGACAAGCAGAGGTGTTCTTTTGGTCGGCAAACTTGGTGTTTGTTGTATTTGGTTGTGTTTTAGGGTTAGGAGTGGAATGAAATTGGAATTGAAAGTGTTGTTAGGGTTAAAGACTTGGACAGAAAGAAAAAGGGTTAGGGTTAGGGTTAGGGTTAGGGTCAGGGTCAGGGTCAGGGTTAGGGTTAGGGTTAGGGTTAGGGTCAGGGTTAGGGTCAGGGTCAGGGTTAGGGTTAGGGTTAGGGTTAGGGTTAGGATAAGGGATGAAAACCACTCCAAGGTCATCCCTCGGCCAATAACTTTTTTTCTGAAGGTGGTAGAGACTTGGAACCCGTGTCCGCCTGGGGGTTTTGGAGGATGCCCTTTCCAACGGTAGCAGTCCCGAGTGTCTAGGACAAGGGGAAGTGCCCGAAAGCTCCGTGGAGGCCATTTCAAAGTCATCCCTCGGTCAATCACTTTTTTTCTGAAGGTCACAGAGACTTGGAAGCGGTGTCCAACCAGGGGTTTTGGAGGACGCCCTTTCCAACGGTACCAGCCCCGAGTTTGTGCGACAAGCAGAGGTGTTCTTTTGGTCGGCAGACTTGGTGTTTGTTGTATTTGGTTGTGTTTTAGGGTTAGTAGTGGAATGAAATTGGAATTGAAAGTCTTGTTAGGGTTAAAGACTTGGACAGAAAGAAAAAGGGTTAGGGTTAGGGTTAGGGATTGGTAAGGGTTCCATGTAAAAGTGTATTATGAGACTGTCTAGGGTTAGGGTTAAGGTGAGAATTGATGGTCATTTAAGGCCAGAACTGAAATTGGGTTAGGGTTAGGGTGAGGGTTAGGGTTAGGGTTAGGGTTAGGATAAGGGATGAAAACCACTCCAAGGTCATCCCTCGGCCAATAACTTTTTTTCTGAAGGTGGTAGAGACTTGGAACCCGTGTCCGCCTGGGGGTTTTGGAGGATGCCCTTTCCAACGGTAGCAGTCCCGAGTGTCTAGGACAAGGGGAAGTGCCCGAAAGCTCCGTGGAGGCCATTTCAAAGTCATCCCTCGGTCAATCACTTTTTTTCTGAAGGTCACAGAGACTTGGAAGCGGTGTCCAACCAGGGGTTTTGGAGGACGCCCTTTCCAACGGTACCAGCCCCGAGTTTGTGCGACAAGCAGAGGTGTTCTTTTGGTCGGCAGACTTGGTGTTTGTTGTATTTGGTTGTGTTTTAGGGTTAGTAGTGGAATGAAATTGGAATTGAAAGTGTTGTTAGGGTTAAAGACTTGGACAGAAAGAAAAAGGGTTAAGGTTAGGGTTAGGGATTGGTAATGGTTCCGTGTAAAAGTGTATTATGAGACTGTCTAGGGTTAGGGTTAAGGTGAGAATTGATGGTCATTGAAGGCCAGAACTGAAATTGGGTTAGGGTTAGGGTTAGGGTTAGGGTTAGGGTTAGGGTTAGGATAAGGGATGAAAACCACTCCAAGGTCATCCCTCGGCCAATAACTTTTTTTCTGAAGGTGGTAGAGACTTGGAACCCGTGTCCGCCTGGGGGTTTTGGAGGATGCCCTTTCCAACGGTAGCAGTCCCGAGTGTCTAGGACAAGGGGAAGTGCCCGAAAGCTCCGTGGAGGCCATTTCAAAGTCATCCCTCGGTCAATAACTTTTTTTCTGAAGGTCACAGAGACTTGGAAGCGGTGTCCAACCAGGGGTTTTGGAGGACGCCCTTTCCAACGGTACCAGCCCCGAGTTTGTGCGACAAGCAGAGGTGTTCTTTTGGTCGGCAGACTTGGTGTTTGTTGTATTTGGTTGTGTTTTAGGGTTAGTAGTGGAATGAAATTGGAATTGAAAGTCTTGTTAGGGTTAAAGACTTGGACAGAAAGAAAAAGGGTTAAGGTTAGGGTTAGGGATTGGTAAGGGTTCCATGTAAAAGTGTATTATGAGACTGTCTAGGGTTAGGGTTAAGGTGAGAATTGATGGTCATTTAAGGCCAGAACTGAAATTGGGTTAGGGTTAGGGTGAGGGTTAGGGTTAGGGTTAGGGTTAGGATAAGGGATGAAAACCACTCCAAGGTCATCCCTCGGCCAATAACTTTTTTTCTGAAGGTGGTAGAGACTTGGAACCCGTGTCCGCCTGGGGGTTTTGGAGGATGCCCTTTCCAACGGTAGCAGTCCCGAGTGTCTAGGACAAGGGGAAGTGCCCGAAAGCTCCGTGGAGGCCATTTCAAAGTCATCCCTCGGTCAATCACTTTTTTTCTGAAGGTCACAGAGACTTGGAAGCGGTGTCCAACCAGGGGTTTTGGAGGACGCCCTTTCCAACGGTACCAGCCCCGAGTTTGTGCGACAAGCAGAGGTGTTCTTTTGGTCGGCAGACTTGGTGTTTGTTGTATTTGGTTGTGTTTTAGGGTTAGTAGTGGAATGAAATTGGAATTGAAAGTCTTGTTAGGGTTAAAGACTTGGACAGAAAGAAAAAGGGTTAAGGTTAGGGTTAGGGATTGGTAAGGGTTCCATGTAAAAGTGTATTATGAGACTGTCTAGGGT
Source organism: Chanos chanos (assembly GCF_902362185.1). Taxonomy (NCBI): domain Eukaryota; kingdom Metazoa; phylum Chordata; class Actinopteri; order Gonorynchiformes; family Chanidae; genus Chanos; species Chanos chanos. Next base: position 43,775,100 of record NC_044503.1, read on the forward strand.
CAGGGTTAAGGTGAGAATTGATGGTCATTTAAGGCCAGAACTGAAATTGGGTTAGGGTTAGGGTGAGGTTAGGGTTAGGGATAGGTTAGGGTTAGGGTTAAATCTAAGTTTTAGGGTTCGGGTGAGGGTTAGGGTTAGGGTTAGGATAAGGGATGAAAACCACTCCAAGGTCATCCCTCGGCCAATAACTTTTTTTCTGAAGGTGGTAGAGACTTGGAACCCGTGTCCGCCTGGGGGTTTTGGAGGATGCCCTTTCCAACGGTAGCAGTCCCGAGTGTCTAGGACAAGGGGAAGTGCCCGAAAGCTCCGTGGAGGCCATTTCAAAGTCATCCCTCGGTCAATAACTTTTTTTCTGAAGGTCACAGAGACTTGGAACCGGTGTCCAACCAGGGGTTTTGGAGGACGCCCTTTCCAACGGTACCAGCCCCGAGTTTGTGCGACAAGCAGAGGTGTTCTTTTGGTCGGCAGACTTGGTGTTTGTTGTATTTGGTTGTGTTTTAGGGTTAGTAGTGGAATGAAATTGGAATTGAAAGTGTTGTTAGGGTTAAAGACTTGGACAGAAAGAAAAAGGGTTAAGGTTAGGGTTAGGGATTGGTAAGGGTTCCATGTAAAAGTGTATTATGAGACTGTCTAGGGTCAGGGTTAAGGTGAGAATTGATGGTCATTTAAGGCCAGAACTGAAATTGGGTTAGGGTTAGGGTGAGGGTTAGGGTTAGGGTTAGGGTTAGGATAAGGGATGAAAACCACTCCAAGGTCATCCCTCGGCCAATAACTTTTTTTCTGAAGGTGGTAGAGACTTGGAACCCGTGTCCGCCTGGGGGTTTTGGAGGATGCCCTTTCCAACGGTAGCAGTCCCGAGTGTCTAGGACAAGGGGAAGTGCCCCAAAGCTCCGTGGAGGCCATTTCAAAGTCATCCCTCGGTCAATCACTTTTTTTCTGAAGGTCACAGAGACTTGGAAGCGGTGTCCAACCAGGGGTTTTGGAGGACGCCCTTTCCAACGGTACCAGCCCCGAGTTTGTGCGACAAGCAGAGGTGTTCTTTTGGTCGGCAGACTTGGTGTTTGTTGTATTTGGTTGTGTTTTAGGGTTAGTAGTGGAATGAAATTGGAATTGAAAGTGTTGTTAGGGTTAAAGACTTGGACAGAAAGAAAAAGGGTTAAGGTTAGGGTTAGGGATTGGTAAGGGTTCCATGTAAAAGTGTATTATGAGACTGTCTAGGGTCAGGGTTAAGGTGAGAATTGATGGTCATTTAAGGCCAGAACTGAAATTGGGTTAGGGTTAGGGTGAGGGTTAGGGTTAGGGTTAGGGTTAGGATAAGGGATGAAAACCACTCCAAAGTCATCCCTCGGCCAATAACTTTTTTTCTGAAGGTGGTAGAGACTTGGAACCCGTGTCCGCCTGGGGGTTTTGGAGGATGCCCTTTCCAACGGTAGCAGTCCCGAGTGTCTAGGACAAGGGGAAGTGCCCGAAAGCTCCGTGGAGGCCATTTCAAAGTCATCCCTCGGTCAATCACTTTTTTTCTGAAGGTCACAGAGACTTGGAAGCGGTGTCCAACCAGGGGTTTTGGAGGACGCCCTTTCCAACGGTACCAGCCCCGAGTTTGTGCGACAAGCAGAGGTGTTCTTTTGGTCGGCAGACTTGGTGTTTGTTGTATTTGGTTGTGTTTTAGGGTTAGTAGTGGAATGAAATTGGAATTGAAAGTGTTGTTAGGGTTAAAGACTTGGACAGAAAGAAAAAGGGTTAAGGTTAGGGTTAGGGATTGGTAAGGGTTCCATGTAAAAGTGTATTATGAGACTGTCTAGGGTTAGGGTTAAGGTGATAATTGATGGTCATTTAAGGCCAGAACTGAAATTGGGTTAGGGTTAGGGTGAGGGTTAGGGTTAGGGTTAGGGTTAGGGTTAGGATAAGGGATGAAAACCACTCCAAGGTCATCCCTCGGCCAATAACTTTTTTTCTGAAGGTGGTAGAGACTTGGAACCCGTGTCCGCCTGGGGGTTTTAGGGTTAGGGTTAGGGTTAGGGTTAGGGTTAGGGTTAGGGTTAGGATAAGGGATGAAAACTACTCCAAGGTCATCCCTCGGCCAATAACTTTCTTTCTGAAGGTGGTAGAGACTTGGAACCAGTGTCCGCCTGGGGCTTTTTGAGGATGCCCTTTCCAACGGTATCAGTCCCGAGTTTCTAGGACAAGGGGAAGTGCCGGACACTTCCGCCGGACCCCTTTCAAAGTCATCCCTCAGTCAATAACTTTTTTTCTGAAGGTGGTAGAGACTTGGAATCAATTTCTACATAGGGGTTTTTGAGGATGCCCTTTCCAACGGTAGCAGCCCCGAGTTTGTAGGACAAGAGGAAGTGTTCTTTTAGTTGGCAGACTTGGTGTTTGTTGTATTTGGTTGTGTTTTAGGGTTAGTAGTGGAATGAAATTGGAATTGAAAGTGTTGTTAGGGTTAAAGACTTGGACAGAAAGAAAAAGGGTTAAGGTTAGGGTTAGGGATTGGTAAGGGTTCCATGTAAAAGTGTATTATGAGACTGTCTAGGGTTAGGGTTAGGGTTAGGGTTAGGGTCAGGGTTAGGGTTAGGGTTAGGTTTTTGGAGGTTATCCGGCGAAGCTCCCCATGTTTGGTCCTTCTAGGGTTAGGGTTAGGGTTACGTTACAGGATAAGGGATGAAAACCACTCCAAGGTCATCCCTCGGCCAATAACTTTTTTTCTGAAGGTGGTTAGGGTTAGGGTTAGGGTTAGGAATAAGGGATGAAAACCACTCCAAGGTCATCCCTCGGCCAATAACTTTTTTTCCGAAGGTGGTAGAGACTTGGAACCAGTGTCCGCCTAGGGGTTTGTGAGCATGCCCTTTCCAATGGTAGCAGTCCCGAGTTTCTACGACAACCAGAAGTGCCCGAAAGCTCCGTCGAGGCCATTTCAAAGTCATCCCTCGGCCAATAACTTTTTTTCTGAAGGTCATAGAGACTTAGAAGCAGTGTCGGCCTAGGGGTTTTTGAGGATGCCCTTTCCAACGGTACCATCCCCGAGTTTCTAGGACAAGAGGAAGTGTTCTTTTAGTTGGCAGACTTGGTGTTTGTTTTATTTCGTTATTTATTAGGGTTAGTAGTCGAATTAAATTGGAATTCAAAGTGTTAATAGGGTTAAAAACTTGGAGGGGGGAGGGTTAGGAAACGGGTTAGGGTTAGGGAACAGGGTTAGGGAACGGGTTAGGGTTAGTGAACGGTTTAGAGTTAGGGAACAGGTTAGGGAACGGGTTAGAGTTAGGGAACGGGTTAGTGTTAGGGAACGGGTTAGGGTTAGGGAACGGGTTAAGGAACGGGTTAGGGTTAGGGTTAGGGTTAGGATAAGGGATGAAAACCACTCCAAGGTCATCCCTCGGCCAATAACTTTTTTTCTGAAGGTGGTAGAGACTTGGAACCCGTGTCCGCCTGGGGGTTTTGGAGGATGCCCTTTCCAACGGTAGCAGTCCCGAGTGTCTAGGACAAGGGGAAGTGCCCGAAAGCTCCGTGGAGGCCATTTCAAAGTCATCCCTCGGTCAATAACTTTTTTTCTGAAGGTCACAGAGACTTGGAACCGGTGTCCAACCAGGGGTTTTGGAGGACGCCCTTTCCAACGGTACCAGCCCCGAGTTTGTGCGACAAGCAGAGGTGTTCTTTTGGTCGGCAGACTTGGTGTTTGTTGTATTTGGTTGTGTTTTAGGGTTAGTAGTGGAATGAAATTGGAATTGAAAGTGTTGTTAGGGTTAAAGACTTGGACAGAAAGAAAAAGGGTTAAGGTTAGGGTTAGGGATTGGTAAGGGTTCCATGTAAAAGTGTATTATGAGACTGTCCAGGGTTAGGGTTCGGGTTAGACTTGATGGTCCTTTAAGGCCAGAACTGAAATTGGGTTAGGGTTAGGGTTAGGGTTAGGGTTAGGGTTTAGGGTTAGGGTTAGGGTTAGGGTTAGGATAAGGGATGAAAACCACTCCAAGGTCATCCCTCGGCCAATAACTTTCTTTCTGAAGGTGGTAGAGACTTGGAACCAGTGTCCGCCTGGGGCTTTTTGAGGATGCCCTTTCCAACGGTATCAGTCCCGAGTTTCTAGGACAAGGGGAAGTGCCGGACACTTCCGCCGGACCCCTTTCAAAGTCATCCCTCAGTCAATAACTTTTTTTCTGAAGGTGGTAGAGACTTGGAATCAATTTCTACATAGGGGTTTTTGAGGATGCCCTTTCCAACGGTAGCAGCCCCGAGTTTGTAGGACAAGAGGAAGTGTTCTTTTAGTTGGCAGACTTGGTGTTTGTTGTATTTGGTTGTGTTTTAGGGTTAGTAGTGGAATGAAATTGGAATTGAAAGTGTTGTTAGGGTTAAAGACTTGGACAGAAAGAAAAAGGGTTAGGGTTAGGGATTGGTAAGGGTTCCATGTAAAAGTGTATTATGAGACTGTCTAGGGTTAGGGTTCGAATTGGAATTGATGGTCATTTAAGGCCAGAACTGAAATTGGGTTAGGGTTAGGGTGAAGTTAGGGTTAGGGATAGGTTAGGGTTAGGGTTAAATCTAA
>NC_044503.1:43784636-43790413 GCF_902362185.1 Chanos chanos
GATTGGTAAGGGTTCCATGTAAAAGCGTATTATGAGACTGTCTAGGGTTAGGGTTAGAATTAGACTTGATGGTCATTTAAGGCCAGAACTGAAATTGGGTTAGGGTTAGGGTTAGGGTTAGGTTTTTGGAGGTTATCCGTCGAAGCTCCCCACGTTTGGTCCTTCTAGACCAAGTGGTTGAAATGGAGCGACGAAGTGAAGGCACGGGCCGGCGCATGTTAAACTGAACACCTGTTCCTTGACCCACATAACAAGTTCCAAGAGTTCGGAGGTTAACGGACATGAATTTGACCCTATTTAATCTATTTTGTCCTATTTTGAAGTGGTGAGATAGCCTAAGCTTTATTCAATTTCAGGACACATCATCAGTAGTGTACCTCAGGTTCATCGGGTGTTTCAGCCTTTCAACACTATACACCCTCCTCTGAGGCGGCCAGTCAAGGGCGATCAATCCTCGACTTGTGTCCCATGTCCAATTGAGTTTTTTGGTGACTTTCTAGTCTTTACAAGTCGTTATTCGTTTTATTTCATTGTTCTTGGTCTAATTATGGCATTATTTCTGATGCTGACCTTTTGACCTTTTGCTGGTTTTTGTCTTCTTTGGATGATTTCAATGCTGTTTATCAGGCATTCTTTCTAATGCTCAGCTGGTGTGTGAGTGATGCTAACCCCGTCCAATTGGGTTTTTTTGGTGACTCGCTAGTCTTTATCCGTTGTTCTTTGTCTTTTTTTATAGTCCTTGGTTTAGTAATGGCATTCTCTCTAATGCTCAGCTGGTGTGTGAGCCATGCTAACTCCGTCCAATTGGGTTTTTTGGTGACTCGCTAGTCTTTATCCGTTGTTCTTTATCTTTTTTTATTGTCCTTGGTTTAATAATGGCATTATTTCTAATGCTGACCTTTTGACCTTTTGATGGATTTTGTCTTCTTTGGACAATTTCGGTGTTTTCATCCATTTCCGTCTTCTTTTTTTGCTTATTTCTTCGCCAAATTGGCTATTTTTTTCTTTTCTTTAGTCCCAATTGGGATTTTTTTGGCTCTTGGAATCTTAGCGTGTAGCGCGCGAGTGAAGCTGGTGCGTGAGTGGTGCTAATCACCGTAAAAGACTGGGCCCCATTTAAGGTCTGTTGGCCTCAGACCACCCTCCTGCGTGCTGTCCAAGTGGACCCAGGGGGGCTGGCTACCTACCGAAGCAGACTGTTCGTTAACACCGCAAGGTCTCCCCAGCCTGCTAAAACCAAGGCCCTGTGGAGGCAGGTCCCGTGCATTACGTCACCTCCCAGACAGCCCTGGGCGGGAGTCCTCTTCCAGCGGATATCTTCCCTACCAATTTCAGCCGAGCACGCTCGAACCGAAATCCTTTCGGGAAGCTACCAAGCTTCTACTGGGTTGGACCCCCAAGGGGTTAACGACATCCAGCGGGTTAATTTCCCTCCCATTCCACTCCCAGAGCGAAATTTTCGGGAAACAACCAAGCTTCTACTGGAAGCGCGCCCCCCAGCCTGTCTTTTAGATTGGCGAATTGTGTAAAAGCCTATATTACTGGTATTTTGTTGAATGGCGGTGACCCCAAGCGACCCGAACGAGCGATGTCATCTCGGAGGGGGCGTCGTAACGATTCCGAGACAAAAAGAATTTTGTTTCTATGTCGTACGGTCTCCGAGCTATTCTACTTTAAAGTTTGTAAAAAACCGATTCTCCATAATTCTTTGCACGTCCACCATTTTCTGATTGTCCGCCATTTTACATTTAAAACTGTATTATGGAGACTGGCTAGGTTTATAACCAAAATTAGAATTCGTTGTTCATTTAAGGCTGGGACTGGGGCCTCTTAAGGTTAGGGTTAGGTTAGAGTTAGGTCTAAGTTTAGGGCCTGGGATTAGGGTTAAAACTGGATTTAAAGGTTAGGACTAAGTTAGGATTAAGTCTAGGTTTAGGATTATGGTTACGGTTAGGGTTAGGGTTAGGGCTAGATTAGGGTTAAGTTTAAGTTTAGGGTTATGGTTGGGTCTAAGTTTAGGGCCTAGGATTAGGGTTAAACTGGATTTTAGGGTTAGAACTAAGTTAGGATTAAGTCTAGGTTTAGGGTTATGGTGAAGGTTAGGGCTAGATTAGGGTTAAGTTTAAGTTTAGGGTTATGGTTGGGTCTAAGTTTAGGGCCTAGGATTAGGGTTAAACTGGATTTTAGGGTTAGAACTAAGTTAGGATTAAGTCTAGGTTTAGGGTTATGGTGCAGGTTAGGGTTAGGGCTAGATTAGGGTTAAGTTTAAGTTTAGGGTTATGGTTGGGTCTAAGTTTAGGGCTTAGGATTAGGGTTAGGATTAGGGTTAGGGTTAGGGTTAGGGTTAGGATAAGGGATGAAAACCACTCCAAGGTTATCCCTCGGCCAATAACTTTTTTTCTGAAGGTAGTAGAGACTTGGAACCAGTGTCCGCCTGGGGGTTTTCGAGGATGCCCTTTCCAATGGTAGCAGTCCCGAGTGTCTAGGACAAGGGGAAGGGTTAGGGTTAGGGTTAGGGTTAGGGTTAGGTGGATAGGGTTAGGGTTAGGGTTAGGGTTAGGGTTAGGATAAGGGTTAGGGTTAGGGTTAGGGTTAGGGTTAGGGTTAGGGTTAGGGTTAGGGTTAGGGTTAGGGTTAGGGTTAGGGTTAGGGTTAGGGTTAGGGTTAGGGTTAGGGTTAGGGTTAGGGTTAGGGTTAGGGTTAGGGTTAGGGTTAGGGTTAGGGTTAGGGTTAGGGTTAGGGTTAGGGTTAGGGTTAGGGTTAGGGTTAGGGTTAGGGTTAGGGTTAGGGTTAGGGTTAGGGTTAGGGTTAGGGTTAGGGTTAGGGTTAGGGTTAGGGTTAGGGTTAGGGTTAGGGTTAGGGTTAGGGTTAGGGTTAGGGTTAGGGTTAGGGTTAGGGTTAGGGTTAGGGTTAGGGTTAGGGTTAGGGTTAGGGTTAGGGTTAGGGTTAGGGTTAGGGTTAGGGTTAGGGTTAGGGTTAGGGTTAGGGTTAGGGTTAGGGTTAGGGTTAGGGTTAGGGTTAGGGTTAGGGTTAGGGTTAGGGTTAGGGTTAGGGTTAGGGTTAGGGTTAGGGTTAGGGTTAGGGTTAGGGTTAGGGTTAGGGTTAGGGTTAGGGTTAGGGTTAGGGTTAGGGTTAGGGTTAGGGTTAGGGTTAGGGTTAGGGTTAGGGTTAGGGTTAGGGTTAGGGTTAGGGTTAGGGTTAGGGTTAGGGTTAGGGTTAGGGTTAGGGTTAGGGTTAGGGTTAGGGTTAGGGTTAGGGTTAGGGTTAGGGTTAGGGTTAGGGTTAGGGTTAGGGTTAGGGTTAGGGTTAGGGTTAGGGTTAGGGTTAGGGTTAGGGTTAGGGTTAGGGTTAGGGTTAGGGTTAGGGTTAGGGTTAGGGTTAGGGTTAGGGTTAGGGTTAGGGTTAGGGTTAGGGTTAGGGTTAGGGTTAGGGTTAGGGTTAGGGTTAGGGTTAGGGTTAGGGTTAGGGTTAGGGTTAGGGTTAGGGTTAGGGTTAGGGTTAGGGTTAGGGTTAGGGTTAGGGTTAGGGTTAGGGTTAGGGTTAGGGTTAGGGTTAGGGTTAGGGTTAGGGTTAGGGTTAGGGTTAGGGTTAGGGTTAGGGTTAGGGTTAGGGTTAGGGTTAGGGTTAGGGTTAGGGTTAGGGTTAGGGTTAGGGTTAGGGTTAGGGTTAGGGTTAGGGTTAGGGTTAGGGTTAGGGTTAGGGTTAGGGTTAGGGTTAGGGTTAGGGTTAGGGTTAGGGTTAGGGTTAGGGTTAGGGTTAGGGTTAGGGTTAGGGTTAGGGTTAGGGTTAGGGTTAGGGTTAGGGTTAGGGTTAGGGTTAGGGTTAGGGTTAGGGTTAGGGTTAGGGTTAGGGTTAGGGTTAGGGTTAGGGTTAGGGTTAGGGTTAGGGTTAGGGTTAGGGTTAGGGTTAGGGTTAGGGTTAGGGTTAGGGTTAGGGTTAGGGTTAGGGTTAGGGTTAGGGTTAGGGTTAGGGTTAGGGTTAGGGTTAGGGTTAGGGTTAGGGTTAGGGTTAGGGTTAGGGTTAGGGTTAGGGTTAGGGTTAGGGTTAGGGTTAGGGTTAGGGTTAGGTTAGGGTTAGGGTTAGGGTTAGGGTTAGGGTTAGGGTTAGGGTTAGGGTTAGGGTTAGGGTTAGGGTTAGGGTTAGGGTTAGGGTTAGGGTTAGGGTTAGGGTTAGGGTTAGGGTTAGGGTTAGGGTTAGGGTTAGGGTTAGGGTTAGGGTTAGGGTTAGGGTTAGGGTTAGGGTTAGGGTTAGGGTTAGGGTTAGGGTTAGGGTTAGGGTTAGGGTTAGGGTTAGGGTTAGGGTTAGGGTTAGGGTTAGGGTTAGGGTTAGGGTTAGGGTTAGGGTTAGGGTTAGGGTTAGGGTTAGGGTTAGGGTTAGGGTTAGGGTTAGGGTTAGGGTTAGGGTTAGGGTTAGGGTTAGGGTTAGGGTTAGGGTTAGGGTTAGGGTTAGGGTTAGGGTTAGGGTTAGGGTTAGGGTTAGGGTTAGGGTTAGGGTTAGGGTTAGGGTTAGGGTTAGGGTTAGGGTTAGGGTTAGGGTTAGGGTTAGGGTTAGGGTTAGGGTTAGGGTTAGGGTTAGGGTTAGGGTTAGGGTTAGGGTTAGGGTTAGGGTTAGGGTTAGGGTTAGGGTTAGGGTTAGGGTTAGGGTTAGGGTTAGGGTTAGGGTTAGGGTTAGGGTTAGGGTTAGGGTTAGGGTTAGGGTTAGGGTTAGGGTTAGGGTTAGGGTTAGGGTTAGGGTTAGGGTTAGGGTTAGGGTTAGGGTTAGGGTTAGGGTTAGGGTTAGGGTTAGGGTTAGGGTTAGGGTTAGGGTTAGGGTTAGGGTTAGGGTTAGGGTTAGGGTTAGGGTTAGGGTTAGGGTTAGGGTTAGGGTTAGGGTTAGGGTTAGGGTTAGGGTTAGGGTTAGGGTTAGGGTTAGGGTTAGGGTTAGGGTTAGGGTTAGGGTTAGGGTTAGGGTTAGGGTTAGGGTTAGGGTTAGGGTTAGGGTTAGGGTTAGGGTTAGGGTTAGGGTTAGGGTTAGGGTTAGGGTTAGGGTGAGGGTTAGGGTTAGGGTTAGGGTTAGGGTTAGGGTTAGGGTTAGGGTTAGGGTTAGGGTTAGGGTTAGGGTTAGGGTTAGGGTTAGGGTTAGGGTTAGGGTTAGGGTTAGGGTTAGGGTTAGGGTTAGGGTTAGGGTTAGGGTTAGGGTTAGGGTTAGGGTTAGGGTTAGGGTTAGGGTTAGGGTTAGGGTTAGGGTTAGGGTTAGGGTTAGGGTTAGGGTTAGGGTTAGGGTTAGGGTTAGGGTTAGGGTTAGGGTTAGGGTTAGGGTTAGGGTTAGGGTTAGGGTTAGGGTTAGGGTTAGGGTTAGGGTTAGGGTTAGGGTTAGGGTTAGGGTTAGGGTTAGGGTTAGGGTTAGGGTTAGGGTTAGGGTTAGGGTTAGGGTTAGGGTTAGGGTTAGGGTTAGGGTTAGGGTTAGGGTTAGGGTTAGGGTTAGGGTTAGGGTTAGGGTTAGGGTTAGGGTTAGGGTTAGGTTAGGGTTAGGGTTAGGGTTAGGGTTAGGGTTAGGGTTAGGGTTAGGGTTAGGGTTAGGGTTAGGGTTAGGGTTAGGGTTAGGGTTAGGGTTAGGGTTAGGGTTAGGGTTAGGGTTAGGGTTAGGGTTAGGGTTAGGGTTAGGGTTAGGGTTAGGGTTAGGGTTAGGGTTAGGGTTAGGGTTAGGTTAGGGTTAGGGTTAGGGTTAGGGTTAGGGTTAGGGTTAGGGTTAGGGTTAGGGTTAGGGTTAGGGTTAGGGTTAGGGTTAGGGTTAGGGTT
>NC_044504.1:0-110000 GCF_902362185.1 Chanos chanos
TGTTCATCACACAGACAATGCATATCACTCGAAAACACTAATTCTGATTGATTGACATTTCCCTCTTAGTTCTTGCACTTTCCCAACTTTTCTCCTGCCAATAACACTTTCTGTACTAAAGAGTGGTCCTGTTTGTTAAAAAGACCTTTCTCACTGAGATAAGCCTTTCTGTGCAACGGTTTACTCCAAATGCATCTCTTACAGGCCAAACAAGCTTTCTTTCACACAAACATTGCAGATGACACAACAAGTGCTTCTCCAGATCAAATACGTGTTTACTCAGCATGCACTGGCAAGTTTCAATGTTATTACCTAAAGTGAAAGTTGTACACTTACACATGATATTCATCAGAGAAACACTGCAAATCACACAAAAGCAGGTTTTCCACTGATTGACATGTCCCTCTTAGTTCTTGCACTTTCCCAACTTTTACTCCTGTAATAATACTTTATGCACCAAAGAGTGGTTCTGTTTATTAAAAAGACCTTTATCGCTGAAATAAGCCTTTCTGCGTATCCGTTCACTCCAAATGCATCTCTAACAGGCCAAATATTCTTTCTCTCAAAAAACCATTGCAGATTACACAAAAGTGCTTCTCTAGATCAAATAAGTGTTTTCTCAGCATGCACTGGCAAGTTTCAATGTTTTTAACTAAAGTTAAAGTTGTATAGATAAACATGTTCATCACACAGACAATGCATATCACTCAAAAACACCTATTCTGATTGATTGACATTTCCCAGTTAGTTCTTGCACTTTCCCAACTTTTCTCCTGCAATAACACTTTCTGTAGTAAAGAGTGGTCCTGTTTGTTAAAAAGACCTTTCTCGCTGAGATAAGCCTTTCTGTGCAACGGTTTACTCCAAATGCATCTCTTACAGGCCAAACAAGCTTTCTTTCACACAAACATTGCAGATGACACAACAAGTGCTTCTCCAGCTCAAATAAGTGTTTTCTCAGCATGCACTGGCAAGTTTCAATGTTATTACCTAAAGTGAAAGTTGTACAGTTACACATGATATTCATCAGAGAAACACTGCAAATCACACAAAAGCAGGTTTTCCACTGATTGACATGTCCCTCTTAGTTCTTGCACTTTCCCAACTTTTCTCCTGCAATAACACTTTCTGTACTAAAGAGTGGTCCTGTTTGTTAAAAAGACCTTTCTCGCTGAGACAAGCCTTTCTGTGTAACAGTTCAGTCCAAATGCATCTCTTACAGGCCAAATTAACTTTCTTTCACACAAAAATTGCAGATGACACAACAAATGCTTCTCCAGCTCAAATAAGTGTTTACTCAGCATGCACTGGCAAGTTTCAATGTTATTACCTAAAGTGAAAGTTGTACACTTACACATGATATTCATCAGAGAAACACTGCAAATCACACAAAAGCAGGTTTTCCACTGATTGACATGTCCCTCTTAGTTCTTGCACTTTCCCAACTCTTCTCCTCCAATAACACTTTCTGTACTAAAGAATGGTTCAGTTTGTTAAAAGACCTTTCTCGCTGAGATAAGCCTTTCTGTGTAACAGTTCAGTCCAAATGCATCTCTTACAGGCCAAACTAACTTTCTTTCACACAGACATTGCAGATGACACAACAAGTGCTTCTCCAGCTCAAATAAGTGTTTTCTCAGCATGCACTGGCAAGTTTCAATGTTATTACCTAAAGTGAAAGTTGTACAGTTACACATGATATTCATCAGAGAAACACTTCAAATCACACAAAAGCAGGTTTTCCACTGATTGACATGTCCCTCTTAGTTCTTGCACTTTCCCAACTCTTACTCCTTCAATAATACTTTATGCACCAAAGAGTGGTTCTGTTTATTAAAAAGACCTTTCTCGCTGAGATAAGCCTTTCTGTGTAACAGTTCAGTCCAAATGCATCTCTTACAGGCCAAATTAACTTTCTTTCACACAAAAATTGCAGATGACACAACAAATGCTTCTTCAGATCAAATAAGTGTTTACTCAGCATGCACTGGCAAGTTTCAATGTTTTTACCTAAAGTTAAAGTTGTATAGATAAACATGTTCATCACACAGACAATGCATATCACTCGAAAACACCTATTCTGATTGATTGACATTTCCCAGTTAGTTCTTGCACTTTCCCAACTTTTCTCCTGCAATAACACTTTCTGTAGTAAAGAGTGGTCCTGTTTGTTAAAAAGACCTTTCTCGCTGAGATAAGCCTTTCTGTGCAACGGTTTACTCCAAATGCATCTCTTACAGGCCAAACAAGCTTTCTTTCACACAAAAATTGCAGATGACACAACAAGTGCTTCTCCAGCTCAAATAAGTGTTTACTCAGCATGCACTGGCAAGTTTCAATGTTATTACCTAAAGTGAAAGTTGTACACTTACACATGATATTCATCAGAGAAACACTGCAAATCACACAAAAGCAGGTTTTCCACTGATTGACATGTCCCTCTTAGTTCTTGCACTTTCCCAACTTTTCTCCTGCAATAACACTTTCTGTACTAAAGAGTGGTCCTGTTTGTTAAAAAGACCTTTCTCGCTCAGACAAGCCTTTCTGTGTAACAGTTCAGTCCAAATGCATCTCTTACAGGCCAAATTAACTTTCTTTCATACAAACATTGCAGATGACACAACAAATGCTTCTTCAGCTCAAATAAGTGTTTACTCAGCATGCACTGGCAAGTTTCAATGTTATTACCTAACGTAAAAATTGTACAGTTAAACATGTTCATCACACAGACAATGCATATCACTCGAAAACACTAATTCTGATTGATTGACATTTCCCTCTTAGTTCTTGCACTTTCCCAACTCTTCTCCTGCAATAACACTTTCTGTACAAAAGAATGGTTCAGTTTGTTAAATGACCTTTCTCACTGAGATAAGCCTTTCTGTGCAACGGTTTACTCCAAATGCATCTCTTACAGGCCAAACAAGCTTTCTTTCACACAAACATTGCAGATGACACAACAAGTGATTCTCCAGATCAAATACGTGTTTACTCAGCATGCACTGGCAAGTTTCAATGTTATTACCTAAAGTGAAAGTTGTACAGTTACACATGATATTCATCAGAGAAACACTGCAAATCACACAAAAGCAGGTTTTCCACTGATTGACATGTCCCTCTTAGTTCTTGCACTTTCCCAATTTTTCTCCTGCAATAACACTTTCTTTACTAAAGAGTGGTTCTGTTTGTTAAAAAGACCTTTCTCGCTCAGACAAGCCTTTCTGTGTAACAGTTCAGTCCAAATGCATCTCTTACAGGCCAAATTAACTTTCTTTCACACAAATATTGCAGATGACACAACAAATGCTTCTCCAGCTCAAATAAGTGTTTACTCAGCATGCACTGGCAAGTTTCAATGTTATTACCTAAAGTGAAAGTTGTACACTTACACATGATATTCATCAGAGAAACACTGCAAATCACACAAAAGCAGGTTTTCCACTGATTGACATGTCCCTCTTAGTTCTTGCACTTTCCCAACTCTTCTCCTCCAATACCACTTATTCTACTAAAGAGTGGCTCTGCTTCTTAAAAAGACCTTTCTCGCTCAGACAAGCCTTTCTGTGTAACAGTTCAGTCCAAATGCATCTCTTACAGGCCAAATTAACTTTCTTTCATACAAACATTGCAGATGACACAACAAATGCTTCTTCAGCTCAAATAAGTGTTTACTCAGCATGCACTGGCAAGTTTCAATGTTTTCACCTAACGTAAAAATTGTACAGTTAAACATGTTCATCACACAGACAATGCATATCACTCGAAAACACTAATTCTGATTGATTGACATTTCCCTCTTAGTTCTTGCACTTTCCCAACTTTTCTCCTCCAATAACACTTTCTGTACTAAAGAGTGGTCCTGTTTGTTAAAAAGACCTTTCTCGCTGAGATAAGCCTTTCTGTGCAACGGTTTACTCCAAATGCATCTCTTACAGGCCAAACAAGCTTTCTATCACACAAAAATTGCAGATGACACAACAAGTGCTTCTCCAGCTCAAATAAGTGTTTTCTCAGCATGCACTGGCAAGTTTCAATGTTATTACCTAAAGTGAAAGTTGTACACTTACACATGATATTCATCAGAGAAACACTGCAAATCACACAAAAGCAGGTTTTCCACTGATTGACATGTCCCTCTTAGTTCTTGCACTTTCCCAACTTTTCTCCTGCAATAACACTTTCTGTACTAAAGAGTGGTCCTGTTTGTTAAAAAGACCTTTCTCGCTGAGACAAGCCTTTCTGTGTAACAGTTCAGTCCAAATGCATCTCTTACAGGCCAAATTAACTTTCTTTCACACAAAAATTGCAGATGACACAACAAATGCTTCTCCAGCTCAAATAAGTGTTTACTCAGCATGCACTGGCAAGTTTCAATGTTATTACCTAAAGTGAAAGTTGTACAGTTACACATGATATTCATCAGAGAAACACTGCAAATCACACAAAAGCAGGTTTTCCACTGATTGACATGTCCCTTCTTAGTTCTTGCACTTTCCCAACTCTTCTCCTCCAATAACACTTTCTTTACTAAAGAGTGGTCCTGTTTGTTAAAAAGACCTTTCTCGCTCAGACAAGCCTTTCTGTGTAACAGTTCAGTCCAAATGCATCTCTTACAGGCCAAATTAACTTTCTTTCATACAAACATTGCAGATGACACAACAAATGCTTCTTCAGCTCAAATAAGTGTTTACTCAGCATGCACTGGCAAGTTTCAATGTTTTTACCTAACGTAAAAATTGTACAGTTAAACATGTTCATCACACAGACAATGCATATCACTCGAAAACACCTATTCTGATTGATTGACATTTCCCGGTTAGTTCTTGCACTTTCCCAACTTTTCTCCTGCAATAACACTTTCTGTAGTAAAGAGTGGTCCTGTTTGTTAAAAAGACCTTTCTCGCTGAGATAAGCCTTTCTGTGCAACGGTTTACTCCAAATGCATCTCTTACAGGCCAAACAAGCTTTCTTTCACACAAAAATTGCAGATGACACAACAAGTGCTTCTCCAGCTCAAATAAGTGTTTTCTCAGCATGCACTGGCAAGTTTCAATGTTATTACCTAAAGTGAAAGTTGTACAGTTACACATGATATTCATCAGAGAAACACTGCAAATCACACAAAAGCAGGTTTTCCACTGATTGACATGTCCCTCTTAGTTCTTGCACTTTCCCAACTTTTCTCCTGCAATAACACTTTCTGTACTAAAGAGTGGTCCTGTTTGTTAAAAAGACCTTTCTCGCTCAGACAAGCCTTTCTGTGTAACAGTTCAGTCCAAATGCATCTCTTACAGGCCAAATTAACTTTCTTTCACACAAAAATTGCAGATGACACAACAAATGCTTCTCCAGCTCAAATAAGTGTTTACTCAGCATGCACTGGCAAGTTTCAATGTTATTACCTAAAGTGAAAGTTGTACACTTACACATGATATTCATCAGAGAAACACTGCAAATCACACAAAAGCAGGTTTTCCACTGATTGACATGTCCCTCTTAGTTCTTGCACTTTCCCAACTCTTCTCCTCAAATAACACTTTCTGTACTAAAGAATGGTTCAGTTTGTTAAAAGACCTTTCTCGCTGAGATAAGCCTTTCTGTGCAACGGTTTACTCCAAATGCATCTCTTACAGGCCAAACAAGCTTTCTTTCACACAAACATTGCAGATGACACAACAAGTGCTTCTCCAGCTCAAATAACTGTTCTCTCAGCATGCACTGGCAAGTTTCAATGTTTTTACATAAAGTGAAAGTTGTACACTTACACATGATATTCATCAGAGAAACACTGCAAATCACACAAAAGCAGGTTTTCCACTGATTGACATGTCCCTCTTAGTTCTTGCACTTTCCCAACTCTTCTCCTCCAATACCACTTTCTTTACTAAAGAGTGGTCCTGTTTGTTAAAAAGACCTTTCTCGCTCAGACAAGCCTTTCTGTGTAACAGTTCAGTCCAAATGCATCTCTTACAGGCCAAACAAGCTTTCTTTCACACAAAAATTGCAGATGACACAACAAGTGCTTCTCCAGCTCAAATAAGTGTTTACTCAGCATGCACTGGCAAGTTTCAATGTTTTTACCTAACGTAAAAATTGTACAGTTAAACATGTTCATCACACAGACACTGCAAATCACACAAAAGCAGGTTTTCCACTGATTGACATGTCCCTCTTAGTTCTTGCACTTTCCCAACTTTTACTCCTGCAATAATCACTTTCTGTACATAAGAGTGGTTCCTGTTTAGTTAAAAAGACCTTTCTCGCTGAGATAAGCCTTTCTGTGCAACGGTTTACTCCAAATGCATCTCTACAGGCCAAATTAACTTTCTTTCACACAAACATTGCAGATGACTACAACAAGTGCTTCTCCAGCTCAATAAGTGCATATTTCTCAGCATGCACTGGCAAGTTTCACTGTTTTTCACACAGTCACTGCAATACACTCAGAAACACCTTTTCATACTGACTTACAGCACTTCTCCTTTAGTCCTTGCAGTCTCCCAACTTTTCTAATACATTAACACTTTTCTCCTAAAGAGCAGTGGTCAACCGTGCCAATCTCAACTGGGCCTTCTGCCCCCCTCCCCTCACCCCGCACCGTACGCACGCACGTGCGTACACACACGCGAAAACACACAGTCACGGAGGCAGCCACCTTGTGTGATCTGATTTGAGCTACATTGCCAAGATTGTGTCCAGTTGGCAAAGCACACCTTCCACTGTCCACCACACACAGGCTATTGGTGCATTTACACAGGTAGTTCGCCACATGCGAGTCACAGCAATTACTCCACTCGACAACGAAAATGATGTACATGGACAAATGGCTGCCACACAACCACATCTTTGTAACAATTACCAATGCAAAGCAAGACCAAGCCAAGACTCACAAATTAAATGCACAGCAACCAGTACTTAACAAATTCAGGACAGTCAGCAATCATTCAACAAGTGTGTGGAAACAAAGTGCAACCAACGTAACGAGAAGAAACCCTGTAGCAAAAACAGCAATAAAAAATCAGTTTCACTCACCGATGACGTTCATTTGGAGACGAAATCCATCCTCCAGGCCTTTTGGATGAATTTTTCGATAACCCGATCATAAAGCTGATCACTGGCTTTCAGATCCAAGAGAACTTGCTTGCTGAGCGTGAATCTCCGTCCAGCTGGCGCGCCGCTGTTCTGCACAGTCCCGTCATATATTTGATCAAAACGTTCCCTTTGCCCCTCAGTGAAAACGCAAAACTCCTCCAGCCTGGCCATACAAAACTGCATGTCAAATGACTTATTGTGTAAAATGTCGAAGAGCACATCTGAATGTTTGTCCGCAAGTTTGTCCGTGCATCCACATTCCTCCACGAACCCAAGGACCAGGGCTGCCACGTCCTGGGCCCTTTTGTTCCTTGTCACATCCTCAAATTTGATGAACCTCTCTTTTACGCCACTGTCTGTTACAAAAGGAAGAACAAGTGATAGCTGTGCAGTATTGCTGACATCTGATGTTTCATCCAGCATTACAGCAACAAAGGGTGCTTTCCTTATTTCTTTTTTGATGGTCTCACCGGTCACATCGGCGACAGCACTTATCAAGTCGTTCTGTATTTGACTTGAGGTTCCAGTAAACACTTTGGAAGTGGACAGGTGGTAGTGCAGGTCTGGATCATATTCCGCTGAAAATGAGAGTAGCTCTAGGTAATTACCACAATTCGTTGATTCTTTGCCCTCGTCATGGCCCCTGCAAGATAGCTCCTGTTTCCCAAGGACAATCACACAGTCGATCAGACGTTTCAAAATCTCCCTGTTTTTTTTTAAATTTTCCTTGTGCATCATCCTGTCTCTCCGTCTCCATGGTAACGCGCCGTCAAGATGGCTGTCCTTCTCTGAGCTCTTCCTTAAATTTAACTTTTTATTTGCTTTTTTTAAAAAACTTTTTTCACACTATTTCATGCAAGAACACTATTAATTTTGAAAGTTATGATCACATACGATAGGCACACTTTGATCGACATCAGATCTACCATGGATTAGCATTTTATAGCCAAGAATTGTTCAACAGCGGAAAAGTGATCCAGCTCTTTTGCCCCGCTTTCTTCTCCGGCATAGTTTACAAGGTGCAGCAGGTAGACTAAATAATTTAAATCTAAACAAATTTGTTTAGTCTATCTGCTGCACCTTGTGAGTTATGCCGGAGAAGGAAGCGGGGCAAAAGAGCTAGAGGAATTGTCCGCTGAGTCTGTTGAACATTTCTTAGCTGTAAAATGCGTATCCATTGTAGATCTGATGTCGATCAAAGTGTGCCTATCGTATGTGATCATAACTTTCAAAATTAATAGTGTTCTTGCATGAAATAGTGTGAAAAAAGTTTTTTAAAAAAAGCAAATAAAAAGTTAAATTTAAGGAAGAGCTCAGAGAAGGACAGCCATCTTGACGGCGCGTTACCATGGAGACGGAGAGACAGGATGATGCACAAGGAAAATTTAAAAAAAAACAGGGAGATTTTGAAACGTCTGATCGACTGTGTGATTGTCCTTGGGAAACAGGAGCTATCTTGCAGGGGCCATGACGAGGGCAAAGAATCAACGAATTGTGGTAATTACCTAGAGCTACTCTCATTTTCAGCGGAATATGATCCAGACCTGCACTACCACCTGTCCACTTCCAAAGTGTTTACTGGAACCTCAAGTCAAATACAGAACGATTTGATAAGTGCTGTCGCCGATGTGACTGGTGAGACCATCAAAGAAGAAATAAGGAAAGCACCCTTAGTGGCTGCAATGCTGGATGAAACATCAGATGTCAGCAATACTGCACAGCTATCACTTGTTCTTCCTTTTGTAACAGACAGTGGCGTAAAAGAGAGGTTCATCAAATTTGAGGATGTGACAGGGAACAAAAGGGCCCAGGACGTGGCAGCCCTGATCCTTGGGTTCGTGGAGGAATGTGGATGCACGGACAAACTTGTAGCCCAGTGCTGTGACGGCGAAATATTTTCACATGCAGATGTGCTCTTCGACATTTTACACAATAAGTCATTTGACATGCAGTTTTGTATGGCCAGGCTGGAGGAGTTTTGCGTTTTCACTGAGGGGCAAAGGGAAATATATGACGGGACTGTGCAGAACAGCGGCGTGCCAGCTGGACGGAGATTCACGCTCAGCAAGCAAGTTCTCTTGGATCTGAAAGCCAGTGATCAGCTTTATGATCGGGTTATCGAAAAATTCATCCAAAAGGCCTGGAGGATGGATTTCGTCTCCAGATGAACGTCATCGGTGAGTGAAACTGATTTTTTATTGCTGGTTTTGCTACAGGGTTGCTTCACGTTGCGTTGGTTGCACTTTGTTTCCACACACTTGTTGAATGATTGCTGACTGTCCTGAATTTGTTAAGTACTGGTTGCTGTGCATTTAATTTGTGAGTCTTGGCTTGGTCTTGCTTTGCATTGGTAATTGTTACAAAGATGTGGTTGTGTGGCAGCCATTTGTCCATGTACATCATTTTCGTTGTCGAGTGGAGTAATTGCTGTGACTCGCATGTGGCGAACTACCTGTGTAAATGCACCAATAGCCTGTGTGTGGTGGACAGTGGAAGGTGTGCTTTGCCAACTGGACACAATCTTGGCAATGTAGCTCAAATCAGATCACACAAGGTGGCTGCCTCCGTGACTGTGTGTTTTCGCGTGTGTGTACGCACGTGCGTGCGTACGGTGCGGGGTGAGGGGAGGGGGGCAGAAGGCCCAGTTGAGATTGGCACGGTTGACCACTGCTCTTTAGGAGAAAAGTGTTAATGTATTAGAAAAGTTGGGAGACTGCAAGGACTAAAGGAGAAGTGCTGTAAGTCAGTATGAAAAGGTGTTTCTGAGTGTATTGCAGTGACTGTGTGAAAAACAGTGAAACTTGCCAGTGCATGCTGAGAAAATATGCATATGAGCTGGAGAAGCACTTGTTGAGTCATCTGCAATGTTGGTGTGACAGAAAGTTAATTTGGCCTGTTAGAGATGCATTTGGAGTGAACGGTTACACAGAAAGGCTTATTTCAGCGATAAAGGTCTTTTTAATAAACAGAACCACTCTATGGTGCATAAAGTATTATTGCAGGAGTAAAATTGGGAAAGTGCAAGAACTAAGAGGGACATGTCAATCAGTGGAAAACCTGCTTTTGTGTGATTTGCAGTCTTTGTGTGATGAACATGTTTAACTGTACAACTTTCACTTTAGGTAATAACATTGAAACTTACCAGTGCATGCTGAGCAAACACTTATTTGAGGTGAAGAAGCACTTGTTGTGTCATCTGCAATTTTTGTGTGAAAGAAAGCTTGTTTGGCCTGTAAGAGATGCATTTGGACTGAACTGTTACACAGAAAGGCTTATCTGAGCGAGAAAGGTCTTTTTTAAAAAACAGGACCACTCTTTAGTAAAGAAAGTGTTATTGGAGGAGAAGAGTTGGGAAAGTGCAAGAACTAAGAGGGACATGTCAATCAGTTGAAATGTTGCTTTTGTGTGAATTGCAGTGTTTGTGTGCTAAATACCATGTGTAACTGTACAACTTTCACTTTATGTAAAAACATTGAAACTTGCAAGTGCATGCTGAGTAAACACTTATTTGAGCTGAAGAAGCATTTGTGGTGTCATCTGCAATCTTTGTGTGAAAGAAAGTTAATTTCGCCTGTAAGAGATGCATTTGGACTGAACTGTTACACAGAAAGGCTTATCTCAGCTAGAAAGTCTGTTTAACAAACAGAACCACTGTTTAGTGGAAAAAGTGTTATTGGAGGAAAAGAGTTGGGAAAGTGCAAGAACTAAGAGGGACATGTCAATCAGTGGAAAACCTGCTTTTGTGTGATTTGCAGTGCCTCTCTGATAAATATCATGTGTAACTGTACAACTTTCACTTTAGCTAAAAACATTGAAACTTACCAGTGCATGCTGAGTAAACACGTATTTGAGCTGAAGAAGCATTTGTTGTGTCATCTGCAATCTTTGTGTGAAAGAAAGTTAATTTGGCCTGTAAGAGATGCATTTGGACAGAACTGTTACACAGAAAGGCTTATCTCAGCTAGAAAGTCTGTTTAACAAACAGAACCACTGTTTAGTGGAAAAAGTGTTATTGGAGGAGAAGAGTTGGGAAAGTGCAAGAACTAAGAGGGACATGTCGATCATTGGAAAACCTGCTTTTGTGTGATTTGAAGTGCCTCTCTGATAAATATCATGTGTAAGTGTACAACTTTGACTTTAGGTAATAACATTGAAACTTGCCAGTGCATGCTGAGTAAACACTTATTTGAGCTGGAGAAGCACTTGTTGTGTCATCTGCAATGTTTGTGTGAAAGAAAGCTTGTTTGGCCTGTTGTTGGAGAAAAATTGCTCTCCTTTAAGATAACCACTGTAGTAACCATGATAAACAATGTAACAATAATGTATTCATTATTATAGGAGTGAATCAATGTAATCATTTATATTAACAGCTATATCTATACAATCCTTTGCATTGCAAGAAGCATCAAGTTCTCTTTGTTCAGAAAGAAGAGACCTGTGTGGCCCTTTAGGGGACGGCATGTGAGATAAGGTCGGGCCTCTGCCAGAGTGTTGTGGTCAGTCATAATATATGGGAAAAGAACGGCGCCTCTGCCAGAGTGTTGTGGTCAGTTGTAATATATGGAGAAGGTGAAATATTCCAGGTTTGTGATCTTACTCCACCACTTAGCAGGGCAGTAAATATTGGTGACGACATATGGTAAACCTAAAGGAACTAAACAATAATAAAGTGACATAAACCCGCGATGAGAGGAATCTGTGAAGATGGGCTGGCAGAGGTGCCCCACAGACAAAGAGACAAAGTAATGTGTATCTTTTTTTTTGAGAAAACGTGTATAAAAACCGGTGCTTTGTGAGAAGGCGTCAGTCACTCCCCGGGACCTGACTCAGTTTGTTGTATGCCTTTTGAGCTCTACAGTAAACTTACACTGCATCTGACTCATTGTTAGACTCCTATTGTTTTGTCTTAGAACAGGTATCGTGTGGCGTTGGGACTCAGTCTCATTTGGCCCAGGCTGAGAATTTCACCCACATTTGAGTGGCGAGCCAGCCAGGAGAGGCACGGGGAAGCCGACAGCTTGGACGGATCTGCTCCTTGGATCGACGGTGGCCACATACAAAAGGTAAGCAGAGCCTTTTTCCAAAATGCTGCATAAAAATGTCGAGACCAAGAGCAGTGGATCCGCCCGGGCTGAGGCATTATCTAGCCTCTCCTCTAAAAGAACCTAAATTATAGCAGAGTCCGATGCAGTAATTTGTGAGTGTGAGATTGTGTGTGTGTTACTAACTCCTCTGTGTTGTTTAAGTAGAAGCTGTTTACACTGCATGTGCTGAGGGACCGGTGTATGGGAGAAGGTGTCTGTTTTTGTTTGAGTGCGCTTCCAGTAGAAGCTTGGTAGCTTCCCGAAGGGCTCTGGCTTGGTGTATACCGGGCAGGAGCAGATAGGGGGGCTATCCGCTGGAAGTGAACTCCCACCTGAGGCTGTCTGGGAGGTGACGTATTGCACGGTACCTGCCTCTCGGGCCTCGTACAAGCAGACTGGGGAAACCTTGCGGTGCTAACAACCAGTCTGCTTCGGTAAGTATCCAGCCCTCTGTGAGTCCCCTTGGGGCAACGCACACCAGAGGGTGGTCTGGGGCCAACAGACCTTAATTGGGGCCCAGTCTTCTATCAGTGATTAGCACCACTCACACAACAGCACACATAAACACCATCCTGTGGATACCGCTCCCATTGTGTTGAGGAAGTGTATCAGTGGGAGGTCTGCACGGGCAGGAGGGGTGTAGATCAAATCTAGGTTAGCTAAGGGGCCCGCTTGGGACGGCAACCTAGTAGTCGCTAAGGGGCCTAAGGACGGCGACTTAGAATAACACCAGACTAGCTAAGGGGCCTGTTTAGGACGGCAGTCTAGCTGTCACTAAGAAGCTTATGAGACAGTGACGCTAAACAATAAAGAGAAAACAGAAAAACCCCAAAAATTTATTGTATATATACGTGTATGTGTATGTGTGTGTGCGTATAAGTGTGTATATATATATATACCTATGTTATTTAGACTTGCTAAGGGGCCTATTTAGGACAGCAGCCTATAGTGGGTCGCTAAGGCTGAAATTAAGACAGCGACTTTTGAGTGTGAATGTGCTGGCAATTGTATGAATGAGTGAACGGTATGAACGGCGAGTGAGTCGTATATGTTGAGTAAAGTGAGAGAGTGGATACGGGTGTGGAGAAGTGATGAGAAGTACCAATTAGTGTGGTAAATGCTGAAATTAATATAGCTGTGAGCGGTGAAGAGGGGTATCTAATAGAAAATATTCCGGTTGTTAAAATAAGAGTTGCGTTTAAAGCGGCATTTTAGAACCACGGAGAGGAGGACGCGGAGAGCGCAAAAGAAGTAATAAAAGTTTTCAAACAGCGATAATTTATGTGGGAAGTCATGTAAGTCGGAGCACTCACCAGGTAATAGTAGAGGTGGAATGAAAATTGTTGGGAGCGCATTATCCGAGGGTTTTTTTGTTAGACATAGACGAGTGTAAGTCATTCCAGCGGGTGCCATGGGGAAACGCTAGGGCCTCCCTAAACATTGCTAAGTGTGCACATTGTTATGAACAACACTTGTTTCGCTATCAGCCCCAGTCTAAAGAACCACTGAGTAATGTTAAATGTCTACGCTGTAACAGCAAACATCCATATGCATAGAGTACATGCGAAATACCAAATAAATTAAGCAGTAAAGTTTGTGTGTGGTAAAAACGCGGACTACTTAATTTTTGTTATTGCATGTGTATTATAGACGTAATCGCCGTTTTTGACCAGTTAAATTTAAAAAGACTTTGTAGAAACGTAGGGAATTAGGACACATTTTTGGTTAGAGCGAACGTATAAAGATTTTTAATGGTATTAAACACTGGCAAAGTGACCGGCTGATCGAACTAAAGCTTTGGCAAATTAGTAATTGGGTAAATTTATAAAACGTGCAGTTTAATGTGGACTGTATATTTACGGAGGCTATAGAGTGCTAGTACGTTGCAGCCGATATTAAAAGTCTCTATAGAAACCCAGAAAATATTGTAATCTTACCGTTAAATCCATTTATTGGGGTATAAGAGAATTAATGTATTAAAGGTCCAGGAAAGCAGTTGGTTAATCCCAGATTGTGTATAACTGTAAATTCGCGCAGAGATAAGGGGAAGATGGGCAACTGGTTCAGTATTGCATTCGGGTCAGGAGAGCAATATAAGGGTGCTGTAACCGCTGGTAAAATCACTGTGTATATTAAAACTAAAGACAGGGACGACAGGCCAGAACGATTGAAATCAACTTAGAAACGCGTGTCTGTGATATATAAGGGCGCCTGATTAACAACATGAAAAAAGCCATGATGAGCAAAAACATGAATACACCAAAAGAATTAGTTATTCAAAAAACACCCACAACACAAAGCCCACATTTTAAAGTGTATGAAAAAGTGGAACAAAAGAACAGCTGGAGATCGCCAGTGGCCGTTAGAGGGTACGTTGCATGCTGTAAAGAGGTAGAAACTAATATAACACATTACAAAGCGGGAGACACTAGTGATAAGAGGATAGGAAAAAAACAAAAGGAGAAAGAAGTCCTTGGTTGGTTTATGCAGACAGGGACAGCGTGTAGGCAGTCAGCTAGAAGGGCTGGGGAAATGCAAAATATACATAGAGAGGTGCAGGGTGAGAAAGAATGTGGGAAAATAGCTAATAGGCAAGAATTATTGTCTGAAGCAAATGTTTGCACACCACCAACAGCCCCCACATGGCCTTCATCACCCCCATCTTACTCAGCTGACAAGAATTCACTTAAGGCAGGACAATACATCTTACAGACAGGACAACCCCAGGAAGAAAGAAGGATTGAAACAGAAATAGAGCTGGAACCAATAAGGGGGACTGTCAAACTTGCATGGAATCCCACGGACACCCATACAGATGCAGACGTACACACCTATACAGGCATTCTAATACGTGCAAGCACCCATACACACACACGCACCCACACACACACATAGAGCCCTAAAATTGGTTAAAATTATGCACACAGTAGAAACACACCGGGTGAAGCGAGGTGCGATACCAGAGCATGCCGACCAAGTAGCCAAGCAAGTAAAAGAAATGAGCAAGATGAAAACAACTGGGTGGCAAGCAAGTATGTTTTATAAGTGGTTAAAATACTCAGCTAAGCAAGTAAGCCAACACACTTGTATAACATGTTATCATATGGATAAAATTCCCTGGATACAGCCACTGCCGTTTACACCAGATCATTGTGCGGGAAGTCCCTTAACACAGGTCAAAGGGTCACATACATGGACAGTGATGAATTTAGAGGGGTGTTATTTACAATGTATGTTGTATCTTTCACACCAGATGGGTATACTGCATATGCAACGCTATCTTAAAACTATGTCCCACGATGATGTAACGTACCTAAAGCGATATTATGAAGATTGCATAAGAATGTTTGTGGAGGCAAGAGATGAGGAGGCCTTAGTACCGGCAGTAGTAAAAATACCTGATAACATAGAATATCCCCTATGTATTGTTAGAGGAGAGCTAGAAAATATAATTGATGCACTAAACGGAAGCGAGGGGGACCCCATCAGGTGCAGAAAAGAAGAACCACATGGTAATGTAGTGTGTTCTACAACAGAAGTGGCAAACATAAGATGCAAAGAAGTGGTAAGAAATCATGGAATCTGTGGGATGAGACAGACGCCAAATGGGACTGTATTAAGAAATGCCCTTCTGGTACCTGATCTCTCTGAAGGCACAACACCCTTGGTGGACATATTTTGGTACTGTGATGCAAATAACCGCCTCCAGTCCGTGTTAGAAGCAGGATGGGAAGGTATTTGTGCACCAGTGACATTGGTAGGAAAGACTCGAGTGCTAGTGATGCATGATGAGCCAGAGCAAGACAGGCAGAAGAGATCAGTATGGGCGGAGGATAACACTGTATATGTTAATTGGGCAGGTGTTCCAGTAAACATACCAGCTGCATACCGAGCAATGGCTGAGTCTTCTACAGATAATCTAATTACCTTTTTACCTCATCTCCAGACCAAGCGCAATGCAGAATGGATTAACTATATCTATTACAACCAGCAGAGATTCATTAATTACACAGTGGAAGCGTTAGAGGGGATAAACGAGCAGTTACATGCCACTTCACTGATGACATTGCAAAACAGACTGATACTCGACGCCATGTTAGCAGAGGAGCAAGGTGTGTGTGAACGTATTGGGGAAGAATGCTGCACTATTATTCCAATAAACACTGGGAAGAATGGTAACATAACAGTCTAAAGAAGCTCAGAGAGGAGCATGTTAGAAATACGGTGGGGGAAAAGCTGAAGGACACATGGTGGGCCTGGTTATGGCTTGGGAACTGGAAAGCAGCACTGACTCGTGTCGGACTGATAATAGGGGTTGTACTGTTGCTTTTGATGTGTGTCACTTGTTGTGTGATTCCCTTAGCTCGATCCATGATCACCAGGATGATAACCACAGCAGCGGGACAGTTTGCAGTGGAGACTGTAGGTGTAGAGGGAGATGCAGATACTGATGAGGAACTGTGCGCCGAAGTGTCCTGGGCGAAGCAGACAAGCAACCCAGGCACCCAGATCTGCAAAGTCAACCTGCTCCCCGCACCAGAGACTCACGGATACGGCGGGGACGGCACCACTCATGAATGTTCCCAGATAAGAGATTACTACCCAATGGAGCAGAAGGACGACCATTGTGTTGCCTGTAAGAGGCAGGCCATGTCATGGCTGAAGTGACCTCATTCGGTCAAGCCCCTGACAGAATGAGGTTCCCCTATCACACAAACAACCGCTTGGACATCAAACCACCGGAAACAGAACCATATCACTGTGCTTCGAATGTGCTAGTAACCTCTCCACAGTGATGGCCCTCTACGGTGCGCAAAGCAACTGGGTTGAAGAAGATGACAAGCAGCTTCCAATATATACTTCACTAAATATGTTTGATTATTGTTGTGTATGAGGCAGGTCCCAACGATTGTATTAAATGCATATCTCGCCTCATAGTCAAAACTCTAGTCCTTATAACACTGAAATATTGTATAACCAACTACTGAACCATTATGATGTTATGCAAACTGCTGTATTAGATGTTTATGAAATGACTGCTGAATAGGGAAAGAAACACGGAGTGGCTTTTACCCACTCCCATTCAAAAGGGAGGGGATGTTTTCCACACCGTGTTTATTTCTGCTGATCTGTAATCCTCCAAGTGATAGTCATCGTCTTGCTGATCACTGAAGTTCTGATGTGACAGCAATTTGCTGCCCGAACGGGACGATTATGATCAACAGAATACGGAACAGTTCCATTGTATATCCTTTATACTAGGTATTATAATCATTTACTGAAACTGCTTTGCAAGGCTAACATATGGTCAGTTGCATGGGTTTAAATGAGTGGCACAAAATGTGTAATGGGAACAGAAACAGTAAAGAGGGATGACCTTGCATTGAAGCAAATATAACTATTAGTCGAACTCCTGTATGGTGTGTGACTTATAAGTCCCAAAGGGGGGAATGTTGGAGAAAAATTACTCTCCTTTAAGATAACCATTATAGCAACCATGATAAACAATGTAACAATAATGTATTCATTATTATAGGAGTGAATCAATGTAATCATTTATATTAACAGCTATATCTATACAATCCTTTGCATTGCAAGAAACATCAAGTTCTCTTTGTTCAGAAAGAAGAGACCTGTGTGGCCCTTTAGGGGACGGCATGTGAGATAAGGTCGGCGCCTCTGCCAGAGTGTTGTGGTCAGTTGTAATATATGGAGAAGGTGAAATATTCCAGGTTTGTGATCTTACTCCACCACTTAGCAGGGCAGTAAATATTGGTGACGACATATGGTAAACCTGAAGGAACTAAACAATAATAAAGTGACATAAACCCGCGATGAGAGGAATCTGTGAAGATGGGCTGGCAGAGGTGCCCCACAGACAAAGAGACAAAGTAATGTGTATCTTTTTTTTTGAGAAAACGTGTATAAAAACCGGTGCTTTGTGAGAAGGCGTCAGTCACTCCCCGGGACCTGACTCAGTTTGTTGTATGCCTTTTGAGCTCTACAATAAACTTACACTGCATCTGGCTCATTGTTAGACTCCTATTGTTTTGTCTTAGAACAGGTATCGTGTGGCGTTGGGACTCAGTCTCATTTGGCCCAGGCTGAGAATTTCACCTACACTGTAAGAGATGCATTTGGAGTAAACCGTTGCACAGAAAGGCTTATCTCAGCGAGAAAGGTCTTTTTCACAAACAGGACCACTCTTTAGTACAGAAAGTGTTATTGCAGGAGAAAAGTTGGGAAAGTGCAAGAACTAAGAGGGACATGTCAATCAGTTGAAAACCTGCTTTTGTGTGATTTGCAGTGTTTCTCTGATGAATACCATGTGTAACTGTGCAACTTTCACTTTAGGTAAAAACATTGAAACTTGCCAGTGCATGCTGAGTAAACACGTATTTGATCTGGAGAAGCACTTGTTGTGTCATCTGCAATTTTTGTGTGAAAGAAAGCTTGTTTGGCCTGTAAGAGATGCATTTGGAGTAAACCGTTGCACAGAAAGGCTTATCTCAGCGAGAAAGGTCTTTTTAACAAACAGGACCACTCTTTAGTAAAGAAAGTGTTATTGCAGGAGAAAAGTTGGGAAAGTGCAAGAACTTAGAGGGAAATGTCAATCAATCAGAATTAGTGTTTTCGAGTGATATGCATTGTCAGTGTGATGAACATGTTTAACTGTACAATTTTCACTTTAGGTAAAAACATTGAAACTTGCCAGTGCATGCTGAGTAAACACGTATTTGATCTGGAGAAGCACTTGTTGTGTCATCTACAATGTTTGTGTGAAAGAAAGTTCATTTGGCCTGTAAGAGATGCATTTGGAATGTCCCGATGTAAACAACCGCTTGTACAATAGGAATATTTCAAGTGATGTGTGTTTCTACATGTTAAAAACTGCTTTCTCGCTGAGATAAGTGTTTCAGTTCAATGGTTTATTTAAAATGCATTTGTTACTGTCCATTAACCAAAACATTTGGTTTAAGGATTTGATAATTTCATTTGATAAGCATTTCATTTTCTTTACTCCAAATGCATTTCTTACAGGCCAAATGAGTTTTCTGTAACACGAACATTTCAGATGACACAAAAATTGTTTCTCCAGCTCAAATACATGTTTTGTAAACATGTACTTTCATGTTTCAGTGTTTTTTCCTAAAGTGAAAGTTTTACGAACAAAACATGTTTCTCATTCCAAACACACTGCAGACAACAGTGAAACACGTTTCCTGATTGCTTTACAACATTTCCCACTTACTCCATGCAGTTTCTCAACTTTTCCCATACAATAACACTATTTCTACAAAAGTTTGTTTGTACTTGTCAAAAAGACGTTTCTCGCTGAGATAAGCATTTCAGTGCAACGGTTTACACCAAATGCTTTTCTTACAGGCCACATGAGGTTTCTGTAACAAAAACATTGCAGATGTCACAATAATTGTTTCTCCAGCTCAAATACATGTTTTGTAAACATGTACTCTCATGCTTCAGGCTTTTTTCCTAAAGTGAAAGTTTTACAGTTCAAACATGTTTTGCGTAACTAGCACACTCCAAATAAGAGAAAAACACGTTTACTGATTGATTTACAACATTTCACACTTAGTCCATGCACTTTCTCAACTTTTCCCTTACAGTAACACTATTTCTACTGAAGTGTGTTTGTACTTGTCAAAAAGACGTTTCTCGCTGAGATAAGCATTTCAATGCAACGGTTTACTCCAAATGCATTTCTTACAGGCTAAAGCATATTTCTTTAACGAAAACATTGCAGATGTCACCAAAATTGTTTCTCCAGCTCAAATACATGTTTTGTAAACATGTACTTTCAAATTTCAGGGTTTTTTCCTAAAGTGAAAGTTTTACAAACAAAACATGTTTTTCATAACGAACACACGGCAGACAACAGTGAAACACGTTTCCCGATTGCTTGACAACATTTCACACTTAGTCCATGCACTTTCTCAACTTTTCCCTTACAATAACACTATTTCTACAAAGGTTTGTTTGTACTTGTCAAAAAGACGTTTCTCGCTGAGATAAGCATTTCAAGTGCAACGGTTTACTCCAGATGCATTTCTTACAGCCTACAGCATATTTCTTTAACATAAACATTGCAGATGTCACAATAATTGTTTCTCCAGCTCAAATACATGTTTTGTAAACATGTACTCTCATGCTTCAGGCGTTTTTCCTAAAGTGAAAGTTTTACAGTTCAAAGATGTTTTGCATAACGAAGACACTGCAAATAAGAGAAAAACACTTTTCCTGATTGCTTTACAACATTTCCCACTTAGTCCATGCACTTTCTCAACTTTTCCCTTACAATAACACTATTTCTACTGAAGTGTGTTTGTACTTGTCAAAAAGACGTTTCTCGCTGAGATAAGCATTTCAAGTGCAACGGTTTACTCCAAATGCATTTCTTACAGGCTAAAGCATATTTCTTTAACGAAAACATTGTAGATGTCACCAAAATTGTTTCTCCAGCTCAAATACATGTTTTGTAAACATGTACTTTCAAATTTCAGGGTTTTTTCCTAAAGTGAAAGTTTTACAAACAAAACATGTTTTTCATAACGAACACACGGCAGACAACAGTGAAACACGTTTCCCGATTGCTTGACAACATTTCCCACTTAGTCCATGCACTTTCTCAACTTTTCCCATACAATAACACTATTTCTACAAAGGTTTGTTTGTACTTGTCAAAAAGACGTTTCTCGCTGAGATAAGCATTTCAGTGCAACGGTTTACACCAAATGCTTTTCTTACAGGCCACATGAGGTTTCTGTAACAAAAACATTGCAGATGTCACAATAATTGTTTCTCCAGCTCAAATACATGTTTTGTAAACATGTACTCTCATGCTTCAGGCTTTTTTCCTAAAGTGAAAGTTTTACAGTTCAAACATGTTTTGCGTAAGGAGCACACTCCAAATAAGAGAAAAACACGTTTACTGATTGATTTACAACATTTCACACTTAGTCCATGCACTTTCTCAACTTTTCCCTTACAATAACACTATTTCTACTGAAGTGTGTTTGTACTTGTCAAAAAGACGTTTCTCGCTGAGATAAGCATTTCAGTGCAACGGTTTCCTCCAAATGCTTTTCTTAGAGGCCTAATCAGTTTTCTGTAACAAAAACATTGCAGATGTCACAAAAATTGTTTCTCCAGCTCAAATACATGTTTTGTAAACATGTACTCTCATGCTTCAGGCTTTTTTCCTAAAGTGAAAGTTTTACAGTTCAAACATGTTTTGCGTAACGAGCACACTCCAAATAAGAGAAAAACACGTTTACTGATTGATTTACAACATTTCACACTTAGTCCATGCACTTTCTCAACTTTTCCCTTACAATAACACTATTTCTACAAAGGTTTGTTTGTACTTGTCAAAAAGACGTTTCTCGCTGAGATAAGCATTTCAAGTGCAACGGTTTACTCCAAATGCATTTCTTACAGGCTAAAGCATATTTCTTTAACGAAAACATTGCAGATGTCACCAAAATTGTTTCTCCAGCTCAAATACATGTTTTGTAAACATGTACTTTCAAATTTCAGGGTTTTTTCCTAAAGTGAAAGTTTTACAAACAAAACATGTTTTTCATAACGAACACACGGCAGACAACAGTGAAACACGTTTCCCGATTGCTTGACAACATTTCCCACTTAGTCCATGCACTTTCTCAACTTTTCCCTTACAATAACACTATTTCTACAAAGGTTTGTTTGTACTTGTCAAAAAGACGTTTCTCGCTGAGATAAGCATTTCAAGTGCAACGGTTTACTCCAGATGCATTTCTTACAGCCTACAGCATATTTCTTTAACATAAACATTGCAGATGTCACAATAATTGTTTCTCCAGCTCAAATACATGTTTTGTAAACATGTACTCTCATGCTTCAGGCGTTTTTCCTAAAGTGAAAGTTTTACAGTTCAATGATGTTTTGCATAACGAAGACACTGCAAATAAGAGAAAAACACTTTTCCTGATTGATTTACAACATTTCACACTTAGTCCATGCACTTTCTCAACTTTTCCCTTACAGTAACACTATTTCTACTGAAGTGTGTTTGTACTTGTCAAAAAGACGTTTCTCGCTGAGATAAGCATTTCAGTGCAACGGTTTACACCAAATGCTTTTCTTACAGGCCACATGAGGTTTCTGTAACAAAAACATTGCAGATGTCACAATAATTGTTTCTCCAGCTCAAATACATGTTTTGTAAACAT
This sequence comes from Chanos chanos, assembly GCF_902362185.1. Classification (NCBI taxonomy): domain Eukaryota; kingdom Metazoa; phylum Chordata; class Actinopteri; order Gonorynchiformes; family Chanidae; genus Chanos; species Chanos chanos. The sequence continues at coordinate 22,409 of NC_044504.1, forward strand.
GTACTCTCATGCTTCAGGCTTTTTTCCTAAAGTGAAAGTTTTACAGTTCAAACATGTTTTGCGTAAGGAGCACACTCCAAATAAGAGAAAAACACGTTTACTGATTGATTTACAACATTTCACACTTAGTCCATGCACTTTCTCAACTTTTCCCTTACAATAACACTATTTCTACAAAGGTTTGTTTGTACTTGTCAAAAAGACGTTTCTCGCTGAGATAAGCATTTCAGTGCAACGGTTTACACCAAATGCTTTTCTTACAGGCCACATGAGGTTTCTGTAACAAAAACATTGCAGATGTCACAATAATTGTTTCTCCAGCTCAAATACATGTTTTGTAAACATGTACTCTCATGCTTCAGGCTTTTTTCCTAAACTGAAAGTTTTACAGTTCAAACATGTTTTGCGTAAGGAGCACACTCCAAATAAGAGAAAAACACGTTTACTGATTGATTTACAACATTTCACACTTAGTCCATGCACTTTCTCAACTTTTCCCTTACAATAACACTATTTCTACTGAAGTGTGTTTGTACTTGTCAAAAAGACGTTTCTCGCTGAGATAAGCATTTCAGTGCAACGGTTTACACCAAATGCTTTTCTTACAGGCCACATGAGGTTTCTGTAACAAAAACATTGCAGATGTCACAATAATTGTTTCTCCAGCTCAAATACATGTTTTGTAAACATGTACTCTCATGCTTCAGGCTTTTTTCCTAAAGTGAAAGTTTTACAGTTCAAACATGTTTTGCGTAACGAGCACACTCCAAATAAGAGAAAAACACGTTTACTGATTGATTTACAACATTTCACACTTAGTCCATGCACTTTCTCAACTTTTCCCTTACAATAACACTATTTCTACAAAGGTTTGTTTGTACTTGTCAAAAAGACGTTTCTCGCTGAGATAAGCATTTCAAGTGCAACGGTTTACTCCAAATGCATTTCTTACAGGCTAAAGCATATTTCTTTAACGAAAACATTGCAGATGTCACCAAAATTGTTTCTCCAGCTCAAATACATGTTTTGTAAACATGTACTTTCAAATTTCAGGGTTTTTTCCTAAAGTGAAAGTTTTACAAACAAAACATGTTTTTCATAACGAACACACGGCAGACAACAGTGAAACACGTTTCCCGATTGCTTGACAACATTTCCCACTTAGTCCATGCACTTTCTCAACTTTTCCCTTACAATAACACTATTTCTACAAAGGTTTGTTTGTACTTGTCAAAAAGACGTTTCTCGCTGAGATAAGCATTTCAGTGCAACGGTTTACACCAAATGCTTTTCTTACAGGCCACATGAGGTTTCTGTAACAAAAACATTGCAGATGTCACAATAATTGTTTCTCCAGCTCAAATACATGTTTTGTAAACATGTACTCTCATGCTTCAGGCGTTTTTCCTAAAGTGAAAGTTTTACAGTTCAATGATGTTTTGCATAACGAAGACACTGCAAATAAGAGAAAAACACTTTTCCTGATTGATTTACAACATTTCACACTTAGTCCATGCACTTTCTCAACTTTTCCCTTACAATAACACTATTTCTACTGAAGTGTGTTTGTACTTGTCAAAAAGACGTTTCTCGCTGAGATAAGCATTTCAAGTGCAACGGTTTACTCCAAATGCATTTCTTACAGGCTAAAGCATATTTCTTTAACGAAAACATTGTAGATGTCACCAAAATTGTTTCTCCAGCTCAAATACATGTTTTGTAAACATGTACTTTCAAATTTCAGGGTTTTTTCCTAAAGTGAAAGTTTTACAAACAAAACATGTTTTTCATAACGAACACACGGCAGCCAACAGTGAAACACGTTTCCCGATTGCTTGACAACATTTCCCACTTAGTCCATGCAGTTTCTCAACTTTTCCCATACAATAACACTATTTCTACAAAGGTTTGTTTGTACTTGTCAAAAAGACGTTTCTCGCTGAGATAAGCATTTCAGTGCAACGGTTTACACCAAATGCTTTTCTTACAGGCCACATGAGGTTTCTGTAACAAAAACATTGCAGATGTCACAATAATTGTTTCTCCAGCTCAAATACATGTTTTGTAAACATGTACTCTCATGCTTCAGGCTTTTTTCCTAAACTGAAAGTTTTACAGTTCAAACATGTTTTGCGTAACGAGCACACTCCAAATAAGAGAAAAACACGTTTACTGATTGATTTACAACATTTCACACTTAGTCCATGCACTTTCTCAACTTTTCCCTTACAATAACACTATTTCTACAAAGGTTTGTTTGTACTTGTCAAAAAGACGTTTCTCGCTGAGATAAGCATTTCAAGTGCAACGGTTTACTCCAAATGCATTTCTTACAGGCTAAAGCATATTTCTTTAACGAAAACATTGCAGATGTCACCAAAATTGTTTCTCCAGCTCAAATACATGTTTTGTAAACATGTACTTTCAAATTTCAGGGTTTTTTCCTAAAGTGAAAGTTTTACAAACAAAACATGTTTTTCATAACGAACACACGGCAGACAACAGTGAAACACGTTTCCCGATTGCTTGACAACATTTCACACTTAGTCCATGCACTTTCTCAACTTTTCCCTTACAATAACACTATTTCTACAAAGGTTTGTTTGTACTTGTCAAAAAGACGTTTCTCGCTGAGATAAGCATTTCAAGTGCAACGGTTTACTCCAGATGCATTTCTTACAGCCTACAGCATATTTCTTTAACATAAACATTGCAGATGTCACAATAATTGTTTCTCCAGCTCAAATACATGTTTTGTAAACATGTACTCTCATGCTTCAGGCGTTTTTCCTAAAGTGAAAGTTTTACAGTTCAATGATGTTTTGCATAACGAAGACACTGCAAATAAGAGAAAAACACTTTTCCTGATTGATTTACAACATTTCACACTTAGTCCATGCACTTTCTCAACTTTTCCCTTACAGTAACACTATTTCTACTGAAGTGTGTTTGTACTTGTCAAAAAGACGTTTCTCGCTGAGATAAGCATTTCAGTGCAACGTTTTACACCAAATGCTTTTCTTACAGGCCACATGAGGTTTCTGTAACAAAAACATTGCAGATGTCACAATAATTGTTTCTCCAGCTCAAATACATGTTTTGTAAACATGTACTCTCATGCTTCAGGCTTTTTTCCTAAACTGAAAGTTTTACAGTTCAAACATGTTTTGCGTAACGAGCACACTCCAAATAAGAGAAAAACACGTTTACTGATTGATTTACAACATTTCACACTTAGTCCATGCACTTTCTCAACTTTTCCCTTACAATAACACTATTTCTACAAAGGTTTGTTTGTACTTGTCAAAAAGACGTTTCTCGCTGAGATAAGCATTTCAGTGCAACGGTTTACACCAAATGCTTTTCTTACAGGCCACATGAGGTTTCTGTAACAAAAACATTGCAGATGTCACAATAATTGTTTCTCCAGCTCAAATACATGTTTTGTAAACATGTACTCTCATGCTTCAGGCTTTTTTCCTAAAGTGAAAGTTTTACAGTTCAAACATGTTTTGCGTAAGGAGCACACTCCAAATAAGAGAAAAACACGTTTACTGATTGATTTACAACATTTCACACTTAGTCCATGCACTTTCTCAACTTTTCCCTTACAATAACACTATTTCTACTGAAGTGTGTTTGTACTTGTCAAAAAGACGTTTCTCGCTGAGATAAGCATTTCAGTGCAACGGTTTACACCAAATGCTTTTCTTACAGGCCACATGAGGTTTCTGTAACAAAAACATTGCAGATGTCACAATAATTGTTTCTCCAGCTCAAATACATGTTTTGTAAACATGTACTCTCATGCTTCAGGCTTTTTTCCTAAACTGAAAGTTTTACAGTTCAAACATGTTTTGCGTAACGAGCACACTCCAAATAAGAGAAAAACACGTTTACTGATTGATTTACAACATTTCACACTTAGTCCATGCACTTTCTCAACTTTTCCCTTACAATAACACTATTTCTACAAAGGTTTGTTTGTACTTGTCAAAAAGACGTTTCTCGCTGAGATAAGCATTTCAAGTGCAACGGTTTACTCCAAATGCATTTCTTACAGGCTAAAGCATATTTCTTTAACGAAAACATTGCAGATGTCACCAAAATTGTTTCTCCAGCTCAAATACATGTTTTGTAAACATGTACTTTCAAATTTCAGGGTTTTTTCCTAAAGTGAAAGTTTTACAAACAAAACATGTTTTTCATAACGAACACACGGCAGACAACAGTGAAACACGTTTCCCGATTGCTTGACAACATTTCCCACTTAGTCCATGCACTTTCTCAACTTTTCCCTTACAATAACACTATTTCTACAAAGGTTTGTTTGTACTTGTCAAAAAGACGTTTCTCGCTGAGATAAGCATTTCAAGTGCAACGGTTTACTCCAAATGCATTTCTTACAGCCTACAGCATATTTCTTTAACATAAACATTGCAGATGTCACAATAATTGTTTCTCCAGCTCAAATACATGTTTTGTAAACATGTACTCTCATGCTTCAGGCGTTTTTCCTAAAGTGAAAGTTTTACAGTTCAAACATGTTTTGCATAACGAAGACACTGCAAATAAGAGAAAAACACTTTTCCTGATTGATTTACAACATTTCACACTTAGTCCATGCACTTTCTCAACTTTTCCCTTACAGTAACACTATTTCTACTGAAGTGTGTTTGTACTTGTCAAAAAGACGTTTCTCGCTGAGATAAGCATTTCAGTGCAACGGTTTACACCAAATGCTTTTCTTACAGGCCACATGAGGTTTCTGTAACAAAAACATTGCAGATGTCACAATAATTGTTTCTCCAGCTCAAATACATGTTTTGTAAACATGTACTCTCATGCTTCAGGCTTTTTTCCTAAAGTGAAAGTTTTACAGTTCAAACATGTTTTGCGTAACGAGCACACTCCAAATAAGAGAAAAACACGTTTACTGATTGATTTACAACATTTCACACTTAGTCCATGCACTTTCTCAACTTTTCCCTTACAGTAACACTATTTCTACTGAAGTGTGTTTGTACTTGTCAAAAAGACGTTTCTCGCTGAGATAAGCATTTCAGTGCAACGGTTTACACCAAATGCTTTTCTTACAGGCCACATGAGGTTTCTGTAACAAAAACATTGCAGATGTCACAATAATTGTTTCTCCAGCTCAAATACATGTTTTGTAAACATGTACTCTCATGCTTCAGGCTTTTTTCCTAAACTGAAAGTTTTACAGTTCAAACATGTTTTGCGTAAGGAGCACACTCCAAATAAGAGAAAAACACGTTTCCTGATTGATTTACAACATTTCACACTTAGTCCATGCACTTTCTCAACTTTTCCCTTACAATAACACTATTTCTACTGAAGTGTGTTTGTACTTGTCAAAAAGACGTTTCTCGCTGAGATAAGCATTTCAAGTGCAACGGTTTACTCCAAATGCATTTCTTACAGGCTAAAGCATATTTCTTTAACGAAAACATTGTAGATGTCACCAAAATTGTTTCTCCAGCTCAAATACATGTTTTGTAAACATGTACTTTCAAATTTCAGGGTTTTTTCCTAAACTGAAAGTTTTACAGTTCAAAGATGTTTTGCATAACGAAGACACTGCAAATAAGAGAAAAACACTTTTCCTGATTGATTTACAACATTTCACACTTAGTCCATGCACTTTCTCAACTTTTCCCTTACAGTAACACTATTTCTACTGAAGTGTGTTTGTACTTGTCAAAAAGACGTTTCTCGCTGAGATAAGCATTTCAGTGCAACGGTTTACACCAAATGCTTTTCTTACAGGCCACATGAGGTTTCTGTAACAAAAACATTGCAGATGTCACAATAATTGTTTCTCCAGCTCAAATACATGTTTTGTAAACATGTACTCTCATGCTTCAGGCGTTTTTCCTAAAGTGAAAGTTTTACAGTTCAATGATGTTTTGCATAACGAAGACACTGCAAATAAGAGAAAAACACTTTTCCTGATTGATTTACAACATTTCACACTTAGTCCATGCACTTTCTCAACTTTTCCCTTACAGTAACACTATTTCTACTGAAGTGTGTTTGTACTTGTCAAAAAGACGTTTCTCGCTGAGATAAGCATTTCAGTGCAACGGTTTAGTACAAATGCTGTTCTTACAGGCCAAATGAGTTTTCTGTAACAAAAACATTGCAGATGTCACAATAATTGTTTCTCCAGCTCAAATACATGTTTTGTAAACATGTACTTTCAAATTTCAGGGTTTTTTCCTAAAGTGAAAGTTTTACAGTTCAAAGATGTTTTGCATAACGAAGACACTGCAAATAAGAGAAAAATACGTTTCCTGATTGATTTACAACATTTCCCACTTAGTCCATGCACTTTCTCAACTTTTCCCTTACAATAACACTATTTCTACAAAGGTTTGTTTGTACTTGTCAAAAAGACGTTTCTCGCTGAGATAAGCATTTCAAGTGCAACGGTTTACTCCAGATGCATTTCTTACAGCCTACAGCATATTTCTTTAACATAAACATTGCAGATGTCACAATAATTGTTTCTCCAGCTCAAATACATGTTTTGTAAACATGTACTCTCATGCTTCAGGCGTTTTTCCTAAAGTGAAAGTTTTACAGTTCAATGATGTTTTGCATAACGAAGACACTGCAAATAAGAGAAAAACACTTTTCCTGATTGATTTACAACATTTCACACTTAGTCCATGCACTTTCTCAACTTTTCCCTTACAGTAACACTATTTCTACTGAAGTGTGTTTGTACTTGTCAAAAAGACGTTTCTCGCTGAGATAAGCATTTCAGTGCAACGGTTTACACCAAATGCTTTTCTTACAGGCCACATGAGGTTTCTGTAACAAAAACATTGCAGATGTCACAATAATTGTTTCTCCAGCTCAAATACATGTTTTGTAAACATGTACTCTCATGCTTCAGGCTTTTTTCCTAAAGTGAAAGTTTTACAGTTCAAACATGTTTTGCGTAAGGAGCACACTCCAAATAAGAGAAAAACACGTTTACTGATTGATTTACAACATTTCACACTTAGTCCATGCACTTTCTCAACTTTTCCCTTACAATAATACTATTTCTACTGAAGTGTGTTTGTACTTGTCAAAAAGACGTTTCTCGCTGAGATAAGCATTTCAGTGCAACGGTTTACTCCAAATGCATTTCTTACAGCCTACAGCATATTTCTTTAACATAAACATTGCAGATGTCACAATAATTGTTTCTCCAGCTCAAATACATGTTTTGTAAACATGTACTCTCATGCTTCAGGCGTTTTTCCTAAAGTGAAAGTTTTACAGTTCAAACATGTTTTGCATAACGAAGACACTGCAAATAAGAGAAAAACACTTTTCCTGATTGATTTACAACATTTCACACTTAGTCCATGCACTTTCTCAACTTTTCCCTTACAGTAACACTATTTCTACTGAAGTGTGTTTGTACTTGTCAAAAAGACGTTTCTCGCTGAGATAAGCATTTCAGTGCAACGGTTTACACCAAATGCTTTTCTTACAGGCCACATGAGGTTTCTGTAACAAAAACATTGCAGATGTCACAATAATTGTTTCTCCAGCTCAAATACATGTTTTGTAAACATGTACTCTCATGCTTCAGGCTTTTTTCCTAAAGTGAAAGTTTTACAGTTCAAACATGTTTTGCGTAAGGAGCACACTCCAAATAAGAGAAAAACACGTTTCCTGATTGATTTACAACATTTCACACTTAGTCCATGCACTTTCTCAACTTTTCCCTTACAATAACACTATTTCTACTGAAGTGTGTTTGTACTTGTCAAAAAGACGTTTCTCGCTGAGATAAGCATTTCAAGTGCAACGGTTTACTCCAAATGCATTTCTTACAGGCTAAAGCATATTTCTTTAACGAAAACATTGTAGATGTCACCAAAATTGTTTCTCCAGCTCAAATACATGTTTTGTAAACATGTACTTTCAAATTTCAGGGTTTTTTCCTAAAGTGAAAGTTTTACAAACAAAACATGTTTTTCATAACGAACACACGGCAGACAACAGTGAAACACGTTTCCCGATTGCTTGACAACATTTCCCACTTAGTCCATGCAGTTTCTCAACTTTTCCCTTACAATAACACTATTTCTACAAAGGTTTGTTTGTACTTGTCAAAAAGACGTTTCTCGCTGAGATAAGCATTTCAGTGCAACGGTTTACACCAAATGCTTTTCTTACAGGCCACATGAGGTTTCTGTAACAAAAACATTGCAGATGTCACAATAATTGTTTCTCCAGCTCAAATACATGTTTTGTAAACATGTACTCTCATGCTTCAGGCTTTTTTCCTAAAGTGAAAGTTTTACAGTTCAAACATGTTTTGCGTAACGAGCACACTCCAAATAAGAGAAAAACACGTTTACTGATTGATTTACAACATTTCACACTTAGTCCATGCACTTTCTCAACTTTTCCCTTACAATAACACTATTTCTACTGAAGTGTGTTTGTACTTGTCAAAAAGACGTTTCTCGCTGAGATAAGCATTTCAAGTGCAACGGTTTACTCCAAATGCATTTCTTACAGGCTAAAGCATATTTCTTTAACGAAAACATTGCAGATGTCACTAAAATTGTTTCTCCAGCTCAAATACATGTTTTGTAAACATGTACTTTCAAATTTCAGGGTTTCTTCGTAAAGTGAAAGTTTTACAAACAAAACATGTTTTTCATAACGAACACACGGCAGACAACAGTGAAACACGTTTCCCGATTGCTTGACAACATTTCCCACTTAGTCCATGCACTTTCTCAACTTTTCCCTTACAATAACACTATTTCTACAAAGGTTTGTTTGTACTTGTCAAAAAGACGTTTCTCGCTGAGATAAGCATTTCAAGTGCAACGGTTTACTCCAAATGCATTTCTTACAGCCTACAGCATATTTCTTTAACATAAACATTGCAGATGTCACAATAATTGTTTCTCCAGCTCAAATACATGTTTTGTAAACATGTACTCTCATGCTTCAGGCGTTTTTCCTAAAGTGAAAGTTTTACAGTTCAATGATGTTTTGCATAACGAAGACACTGCAAATAAGAGAAAAACACTTTTCCTGATTGATTTACAACATTTCACACTTAGTCCATGCACTTTCTCAACTTTTCCCTTACAGTAACACTATTTCTACTGAAGTGTGTTTGTACTTGTCAAAAAGACGTTTCTCGCTGAGATAAGCATTTCAGTGCAACGGTTTACACCAAATGCTTTTCTTACAGGCCACATGAGGTTTCTGTAACAAAAACATTGCAGATGTCACAATAATTGTTTCTCCAGCTCAAATACATGTTTTGTAAACATGTACTCTCATGCTTCAGGCGTTTTTCCTAAAGTGAAAGTTTTACAGTTCAATGATGTTTTGCATAACGAAGACACTGCAAATAAGAGAAAAACACTTTTCCTGATTGATTTACAACATTTCACACTTAGTCCATGCACTTTCTCAACTTTTCCCTTACAGTAACACTATTTCTACTGAAGTGTGTTTGTACTTGTCAAAAAGACGTTTCTCGCTGAGATAAGCATTTCAGTGCAACGGTTTAGTACAAATGCTGTTCTTACACGCCAAATGAGTTTTCTGTAACAAAAACATTGCAGATGTCACAATATTGTTTCTCCAGCTCAAATACATGTTTTGTAAACATGTACTTTCAAATTTCAGGGTTTTTTCCTAAACTGAAAGTTTTACAGTTCAAAGATGTTTTGCATAACGAAGACACTGCAAATAAGAGAAAAACACTTTTCCTGATTGATTTACAACATTTCACACTTAGTCCATGCACTTTCTCAACTTTTCCCTTACAATAACACTATTTCTACTGAAGTGTGTTTGTACTTGTCAAAAAGACGTTTCTCGCTGAGATAAGCATTTCAGTGCAACGGTTTACACCAAATGCTTTTCTTACAGGCCACATGAGGTTTCTGTAACAAAAACATTGCAGATGTCACAATAATTGTTTCTCCAGCTCAAATACATGTTTTGTAAACATGTACTCTCATGCTTCAGGCTTTTTTCCTAAAGTGAAAGTTTTACAGTTCAAACATGTTTTGCGTAACGAAGACACTGCAAATAAGAGAAAAACACTTTTCCTGATTGATTTACAACATTTCCCACTTAGTCCATGCACTTTCTCAACTTTTCCCTTACAATAACACTATTTCTACTGAAGTGTGTTTGTACTTGTCAAAAAGACGTTTCTCGCTGAGATAAGCATTTCAGTGCAACGGTATACTCCAAATGCATTTCTTACAGGCTAAAGCATATTTCTTTAACGACAACATTGCAGATGTCACAATAATTGTTTCTCCAGCTCAAATACATGTTTTGTAAACATGTACTTTCAAATTTCAGGGCTTTTTCGTAAAGTGAAAGTTTTACAGTTCATAGATGTTTTGCATAACGAAGACACTGCAAATAAGAGAAAAACACTTTTCCTGATTGATTTACAACATTTCACACTTAGTCCATGCACTTTCTCAACTTTTCCCTTACAATAACACTATTTCTACTGAAGTGTGTTTGTACTTGTCAAAAAGACGTTTCTCGCTGAGATAAGCATTTCAAGTGCAACGGTTTACTCCAAATGCATTTCTTACAGGCTAAAGCATATTTCTTTAACATAAACATTGCAGATGTCACCAAAATTGTTTCTCCAGCTCAAATACATGTTTTGTAAACATGTACTTTCAAATTTCAGGGTTTTTTCCTAAAGTGAAAGTTTTACAAACAAAACATGTTTTTCATAACGAACACACGGCAGACAACAGTGAAACACGTTTCCCGATTGCTTGACAACATTTCCCACTTAGTCCATGCACTTTCTCAACTTTTCCCTTACAATAACACTATTTCTACAAAGGTTTGTTTGTACTTGTCAAAAAGACGTTTCTCGCTGAGATAAGCATTTCAGTGCAACGGTTTACACCAAATGCTTTTCTTACAGGCCACATGAGGTTTCTGTAACAAAAACATTGCAGATGTCACAATAATTGTTTCTCCAGCTCAAATACATGTTTTGTAAACATGTACTCTCATGCTTCAGGCGTTTTTCCTAAAGTGAAAGTTTTACAGTTCAATGATGTTTTGCATAACGAAGACACTGCAAATAAGAGAAAAACACTTTTCCTGATTGATTTACAACATTTCACACTTAGTCCATGCACTTTCTCAACTTTTCCCTTACAGTAACACTATTTCTACTGAAGTGTGTTTGTACTTGTCAAAAAGACGTTTCTCGCTGAGATAAGCATTTCAGTGCAACGTTTAGTACAAATGCTGTTCTTACACGCCAAATGAGTTTTCTGTAACAAAAACATTGCAGATGTCACAATATTGTTTCTCCAGCTCAAATACATGTTTTGTAAACATGTACTCTCATGCTTCAGGATTTTTTTCCTAAACTGAAAGTTTTACAGTTCAAACATGTTTTGCGTAACGAGCACACTCCAAATAAGAGAAAAACATGTTTACTGATTGATTTACAACATTTCACACTTAGTCCATGCACTTTCTCAACTTTTCCCTTACAATAACACTATTTCTACTGAAGTGTGTTTGTACTTGTCAAAAAGACGTTTCTCGCTGAGATAAGCATTTCAGTGCAACGGTTTACTCCAAATGCATTTCTTACAGGCTAAAGCATATTTCTTTAACGAAAACATTGCAGATGTCACCAAAATTGTTTCTCCAGCTCAAATACATGTTTTGTAAACATGTACTTTCAAATTTCAGGGTTTTTTTCCTAAAGTGAAAGTTTTACAAACAAAACATGTTTTTCATAACGAACACACGGCAGACAACAGTGAAACACGTTTCCCGATTGCTTGACAACATTTCACACTTAGTCCATGCACTTTCTCAACTTTTCCCTTACAATAACACTATTTCTACAAAGGTTTGTTTGTACTTGTCAAAAAGACGTTTCTCGCTGAGATAAGCATTTCAGTGCAACGGTTTACTCCAAATGCATTTCTTACAGGCTAAAGCATATTTCTTTAACGACAACATTGCAGATGTCACAATAATTGTTTCTCCAGCTCAAATACATGTTTTGTAAACATGTACTTTCAAATTTCAGGGTTTTTTCGTAAAGTGAAAGTTTTACAGTTCATAGATGTTTTGCATAACGAAGACACTGCAAATAAGAGAAAAACACTTTTCCTGATTGATTTACAACATTTCACACTTAGTCCATGCACTTTCTCAACTTTTCCCTTACAATAACACTATTTCTACTGAAGTGTGTTTGTACTTGTCAAAAAGACGTTTCTCGCTGAGATAAGCATTTCAAGTGCAACGGTTTACTCCAAATGCATTTCTTACAGTCTAAAGAATATTTCTTTAACACAAACATTGCAGATGAAACAAAGATTGTTTCTCCAGCTCAAATACATGTTTTGTAAACATGTACTTTCAAATTTCATGGTTTTTTCCTAAAGTCAAAGTTTTACAAACAAAACATGTTTTTCATAAGAAACACACTGCTGACAACAGTGAAACACGTTTCCCGATTGCTTGACAACATTTCCCACTTAGTCCATGCACTTTCTCAACTTTTCCCTTACAATAACACTATTTCTACAAAGGTTTGTTTGTACTTGTCAAAAAGACGTTTCTCGCTGAGATAAGCATTTCAAGTGCAACGGTTTACTCCAAATGCATTTCTTACAGCCTACAGCATATTTCTTTAACATAAACATTGCAGATTTCACAATAATTGTTTCTCCAGCTCAAATACATGTTTTGTAAACATGTACTCTCATGCTTCAGGCGTTTTTCCTAAAGTGAAAGTTTTACAGTTCAATGATGTTTTGCATAACGAAGACACTGCAAATAAGAGAAAAACACTTTTCCTGATTGATTTACAACATTTCACACTTAGTCCATGCACTTTCTCAACTTTTCCCTTACAGTAACACTATTTCTACTGAAGTGTGTTTGTACTTGTCAAAAAGACGTTTCTCGCTGAGATAAGCATTTCAGTGCAACGGTTTAGTACAAATGCTGTTCTTACACGCCAAATGAGTTTTCTGTAACAAAAACATTGCAGATGTCACAATATTGTTTCTCCAGCTCAAATACATGTTTTGTAAACATGTACTCTCATGCTTCAGGATTTTTTTCCTAAACTGAAAGTTTTACAGTTCAAACATGTTTTGCGTAACGAGCACACTCCAAATAAGAGAAAAACATGTTTACTGATTGATTTACAACATTTCACACTTAGTCCATGCACTTTCTCAACTTTTCCCTTACAATAACACTATTTCTACTGAAGTGTGTTTGTACTTGTCAAAAAGACGTTTCTCGCTGAGATAAGCATTTCAGTGCAACGGTATACTCCAAATGCATTTCTTACAGGCTAAAGCATATTTCTTTAACGAAAACATTGCAGATGTCACCAAAATTGTTTCTCCAGCTCAAATACATGTTTTGTAAACATGTACTTTCAAATTTCAGGGTTTTTTCCTAAAGTGAAAGTTTTACAAACAAAACATGTTTTTCATAACGAACACACGGCAGACAACAGTGAAACACGTTTCCCGATTGCTTGACAACATTTCACACTTAGTCCATGCACTTTCTCAACTTTTCCCTTACAATAACACTATTTCTACAAAGGTTTGTTTGTACTTGTCAAAAAGACGTTTCTCGCTGAGATAAGCATTTCAGTGCAACGGTTTACTCCAAATGCATTTCTTACAGCCTACAGCATATTTCTTTAACATAAACATTGCAGATGTCACAATAATTGTTTCTCCAGCTCAAATACATGTTTTGTAAACATGTACTCTCATGCTTGAGGCTTTTTTCCTAAAGTGAAAGTTTTACAGTTCAAAGATGTTTTGCATAACGAAGACACTGCAAATAAGAGAAAAACACTTTTCCTGATTGATTTACAACATTTCACACTTAGTCCATGCACTTTCTCAACTTTTCCCTTACAGTAACACTATTTCTACTGAAGTGTGTTTGTACTTGTCAAAAAGACGTTTCTCGCTGAGATAAGCATTTCAGTGCAACGGTTTACACCAAATGCTTTTCTTACAGGCCACATGAGGTTTCTGTAACAAAAACATTGCAGATGTCACAATAATTGTTTCTCCAGCTCAAATACATGTTTTGTAAACATGTACTCTCATGCTTCAGGCTTTTTTCCTAAAGTGAAAGTTTTACAGTTCAAACATGTTTTGCGTAACGAGCACACTCCAAATAAGAGAAAAACACGTTTACTGATTGATTTACAACATTTCCCACTTACTCCATGCACTTTCTCAACTTTTCCCTTACAATAACACTATTTCTACTGAAGTGTGTTTGTACTTGTCAAAAAGACGTTTCTCGCTGAGATAAGCATTTCAAGTGCAACGGTTTACTCCAAATGCATTTCTTACAGGCTAAAGCATATTTCTTTAACGAAAACATTGCAGATGTCACTAAAATTGTTTCTCCAGCTCAAATACATGTTTTGTAAACATGTACTTTCAAATTTCAGGGTTTTTTCCTAAACTGAAAGTTTTACAGTTCAAAGATGTTTTGCATAACGAAGACACTGCAAATAAGAGAAAAACACTTTTCCTGATTGATTTACAACATTTCACACTTAGTCCATGCACTTTCTCAACTTTTCCCTTACAATAACACTATTTCTACTGAAGTGTGTTTGTACTTGTCAAAAAGACGTTTCTCGCTGAGATAAGCATTTCAGTGCAACGGTTTACACCAAATGCTTTTCTTACAGGCCACATGAGGTTTCTGTAACAAAAACATTGCAGATGTCACAATAATTGTTTCTCCAGCTCAAATACATGTTTTGTAAACATGTACTCTCATGCTTCAGGCTTTTTTCCTAAAGTGAAAGTTTTACAGTTCAAACATGTTTTGCGTAACGAAGACACTGCAAATAAGAGAAAAACACTTTTCCTGATTGATTTACAACATTTCACACTTAGTCCATGCACTTTCTCAACTTTTCCCTTACAATAACACTATTTCTACTGAAGTGTGTTTGTACTTGTCAAAAAGACGTTTCTCGCTGAGATAAGCATTTCAGTGCAACGGTATACTCCAAATGCATTTCTTACAGGCTAAAGCATATTTCTTTAACGACAACATTGCAGATGTCACAATAATTGTTTCTCCAGCTCAAATACATGTTTTGTAAACATGTACTTTCAAATTTCAGGGTTTTTTCGTAAAGTGAAAGTTTTACAGTTCATAGATGTTTTGCATAACGAAGACACTGCAAATAAGAGAAAAACACTTTTCCTGATTGATTTACAACATTTCACACTTAGTCCATGCACTTTCTCAACTTTTCCCTTACAGTAACACTATTTCTACTGAAGTGTGTTTGTACTTGTCAAAAAGACGTTTCTCGCTGAGATAAGCATTTCAATGCAACGGTTTACTCCAAATGCATTTCTTACAGGCTAAAGCATATTTCTTTAACATAAACATTGCAGATGTCACCAAAATTGTTTCTCCAGCTCAAATACATGTTTTGTAAACATGTACTTTCAAATTTCAGGGTTTTTTCCTAAAGTGAAAGTTTTACAAACAAAACATGTTTTTCATAACGAACACACGGCAGACAACAGTGAAACACGTTTCCCGATTGCTTGACAACATTTCCCACTTAGTCCATGCACTTTCTCAACTTTTCCCTTACAATAACACTATTTCTACAAAGGTTTGTTTGTACTTGTCAAAAAGACGTTTCTCGCTGAGATAAGCATTTCAAGTGCAACGGTTTACTCCAAATGCATTTCTTACAGCCTACAGCATATTTCTTTAACATAAACATTGCAGATTTCACAATAATTGTTTCTCCAGCTCAAATACATGTTTTGTAAACATGTACTCTCATGCTTCAGGCGTTTTTCCTAAAGTGAAAGTTTTACAGTTCAATGATGTTTTGCATAACGAAGACACTGCAAATAAGAGAAAAACACTTTTCCTGATTGATTTACAACATTTCACACTTAGTCCATGCACTTTCTCAACTTTTCCCTTACAGTAACACTATTTCTACTGAAGTGTGTTTGTACTTGTCAAAAAGACGTTTCTCGCTGAGATAAGCATTTCAGTGCAACGGTTTAGTACAAATGCTGTTCTTACACGCCAAATGAGTTTTCTGTAACAAAAACATTGCAGATGTCACAATATTGTTTCTCCAGCTCAAATACATGTTTTGTAAACATGTACTCTCATGCTTCAGGCTTTTTTCCTAAACTGAAAGTTTTACAGTTCAAACATGTTTTGCGTAACGAGCACACTCCAAATAAGAGAAAAACACGTTTACTGATTGATTTACAACATTTCACACTTAGTCCATGCACTTTCTCAACTTTTCCCTTACAATAACACTATTTCTACTGAAGTGTGTTTGTACTTGTCAAAAAGACGTTTCTCGCTGAGATAAGCATTTCAGTGCAACGGTATAATCCAAATGCATTTCTTACAGGCTAAAGCATATTTCTTTAACGAAAACATTGCAGATGTCACCAAAATTGTTTCTCCAGCTCAAATACATGTTTTGTAAACATGTACTTTCAAATTTCAGGGTTTTTTCCTAAAGTGAAAGTTTTACAAACAAAACATGTTTTTCATAACGAACACACGGCAGACAACAGTGAAACACGTTTCCCGATTGCTTGACAACATTTCACACTTAGTCCATGCACTTTCTCAACTTTTCCCTTACAATAACAATATTTCTACAAAGGTTTATTTGTACTTGTCAAAAAGACGTTTCTCGCTGAGATAAGCATTTCAGTGCAACGGTTTAGTGTGTTTTTCTTACAGGCCAAATGAGTTTTCGGTAATACAAAGATGACATAAAGATTGTTTCCGCAGCTCAAATACATGGTTTGTAAACATGTACTTTCATGTTTCAGTGTTTCTACCTAAAGTGAAAGTTGTACAGTTACACACAGTATTCATCACACAAAGACTGCAAATCACACAAAAGCAGCTTTTCCACTATTTGACATATCCCTCTTAGTTCTTGCACTTTCCCAATTTTACTCCTACAATAATACCTTTTCTTCTACACAGTGGTTCTGCTTCTTAAAAAGACCTTTCTCGCTGAGTTACGCGCTTCTGTGCAATGCGTAACTCGAAATGCATCTCTTACAGGCCAAATAAGCTTTCTTTCACACACGCGTTGCACATGACACAGAACATGCTTGTCCAGCTCAAGTGCAAGTTCTCTCAGCAAGTACAGGCAATTTTCACTGTTTTTACTTAAAGCGAAAGGGTTACAGTTAAAAGACGTTTGTCATCACACAGACACTGCAAATCACACAAAAAACACCCTTTCTGACTGATTTACAACATTTCCCACTTAGTTCTTGCACTTTCCCAAGTTTTCTCTTACACTGACATTTGTTCTGCTAAAGAGTGTTTCTGTTGATTAAAAGGACCTTTCTCGCTGAGTTACGCGCTTCTGTGCAACGGTTCACTCGAAATGCATCTCTTACAGGCCAAATAAGCTTTCTTTCACACACGCGTTGCACATGACACAAAACATAGTCCTCCAGCTCAAGTGTATGTTTTCTCAGCATGTTGAGGCAAGTTTCACTCTTTTTACTTCAAGCGAAAGTTTACATTTATAACACATTTGTCATCACACAGACACTGCAAATCACACAAAAACACCCTTTCTGACTGATTTACAACATTTCCCACTTCCTTCTTGCACTTTCCCAAGTTTTCTCTTACACTGACACTTGTTCTGCTAAAGAATGTTTCTGCTGCTTAAAAGGACCTTTCTCACTGAGTTACGCGCTTCTGTGCAATGCTTCTCTCGAAATGCATCTCTTACAGGCCAAATAAGCTTTCCTTCACACACACGTTGCACATGACACAAAACGTGCTTCTCCAGCTGAAGTGTATGTTTTCTCAGCATGTGGAGGCAAGTTTCACTCTTTTTACTTCAAGCGAAAGTTTACATTTATAAGACATTTGTCATCACACAGACACTGCAAATCACACAAAAACACCCTTTCTGACTGATTTACAACATTTCCCACTTAGTTCTTGCACTTTCTCAACTTTTCTCTTACACTGACACATGTTCTGCTAAAGAGTGTTTCTGCTGCTTAAAAGGACCTTTCTCGCTGAGTTACGCGCTTCTGTGCAATGCTTCTCTCGAAATGCATCTCTTACAGGCCAAATAAGCTTTCCTTCACACACACGTTGCACATGACACAAAACGTGCTTCTCCAGCTGAAGTGTATGTTTTCTCAGCATGTGGAGGCAAGTTTCACTCTTTTTACTTCAAGCGAAAGTTTACAGTTATAAGACATTTGTCATCACACAGACACTGCAAATCACACAAAAAACACCCTTTCTGACTGATTTACAACATTTCCCACTTCCTTCTTGCACTTTCCCAACTTTTCTCTTAAACTGACACTTGTTCTGCTAAAGAATGTTTCTGCTGCTTAAAAGGACCTTTCTCGCTGAGTTACGCGCTTCTGTGCAATGCGTAACTCGAAATGCATCTCTTACAGGCCAAATAAGCTTTCTTTCACACACACGTTGCACATGACACAAAACGTGCTTCTCCAGCTCAAGTGCATGTTCTCTCATTAAGGAAAGGCAAGTTTTACTCTTCTTACTTCAAGCGAAAGGTTTACAGTTAAAAGACAATTTGACACTGCAAATCACACAAAAACACCCTTTCTGACTGATTTACAACATTTCCCACTTCCTTCTTGCACTTTCCCAACTTTTCTCTTACACTGACACTTGTTCTGCTAAAGAGTGTTTGAGCTGCTTAAAAGGACCTTTCTCGCTGAGTTACGCGCTTCTGTGCAATGCGTAACTCGAAATGCATCTCTTACAGGCCAAATAAGCTTTCTTTCACACACGCGTTGCGCATGACACAGAACATGCTTGTCCAGCTCAAGTGCAAGTTCTCTCAGCAAATACAGGCAATTTTCACTGTTTTTACTTAAAGCGAAAGGGTTACAGTTAAAAGACGATTTGACACTGTAAATCAAACAAAAACACCCTTTCTGACTGATTTACAACATTTCCCACTTAGTTCTTGCACTTTCCCAACTTTTCTCTTACACTGAAACTTGTTCTGCTAAAGAGTGTTTCTGCTGCTTAACCCTCAAAAGCACATACTGTGATGGTGCATGATAAAAATTATTCCACATCATTTCTTGGTTCATTTTGGGACATTTTATTGATAAAACATATTTTTTTATTTTTTGTACCCCCCCACCCCAAAATATTTTTCTGTTGCCTAAGGACCACGTTTAGTGGCCATGGTCTAGATTCACAGAGAAAATCATTAATCTATAAGATCATAAAACAATGTGCAGAGAACAATATAAAAATCACAAAAACTTTTTGAAAAAGTCAATAAATCATTAAGAAAAAAGGGAAGAAAACTTGAAACATATTTACATATTGAATGTAATACAGGCGTATGTTGGGGTCATGTAGTGTGTTGTGTCATATCTTGTACTTTATCTAAGGAGATTTCACTCCGTGTGAAATTTTAAAAAGCAGTTCTTCTCTGCTGTAAAACAGAGATGTACATTGCACTTTTTGCATGACACTTTGGGTGTTCCCTGCACCCAGGAACCCTGCATGTTCCCTTCTTGTCACCCATTATTTGCCAGTGTGAGGTGTTGTCCAAGCGGACATCCTGGTTAGGGATGGGAGCTGTGGGCCCCTGCTTCCTCCTCTTCTCCTCATACTGTTGGGAAATCCCACCACTGATTCGCCCTCTCTTCCTGACATCTTTTTTGGATTTGCACAGACTGTGTGCAATTTGGGACTTGAGGGTGTACAGGCGCATGGTATCACTTCTTGTCATTCCATTGTCAGCACAATCCCGTCTGTACATAAGCCAACTTGTCACCACTACCATATCTATCAGATGAAAGACAAGGCGGTGGTACCATTTCTTCGACCTGATGTTGGTGCGATATAGCGCAATGAGTGAATCCAACAGGTCAACACCTCCCATGTGCTGATTATATGTGGTTACTGCTGCAGGGCATGGGACCTTAATGATTTTTTTTTGGCCTCTGTCCCATCTGTCAACATGGAATAGAGGGTGAGCACCTACATAGGTACTGAGGAGGGTGACTGACCTGTTGTCATACCACTTGACTGCATGCAGCTGGGTATTTCCAACGTAGGCCGTTTTTTCTTGGAAGGACCCACGGCCAGATCTTTTCAGATCAGCATCTGCCATCATGGAGCTGCCTGGCAAGCGATCACAGCACACCATACCCAGACAGTGGATGCCTTGCTGGGACAACACAAGCATCAGTGGGACTGAGCTAAACCAATTGTCAAAGAACAGCTTGAAATTCCTGTTCTTTGGTATTGGTTGTGCCAGGCGCAGTACCGCATTCCCACTTGCCCCTACATCGGGAAGCTTTGGTGGATGGACAGCTTTCCCCGTGTAAATTTCAAAATTGTGTGGAACTCCATCTGATCCAGCAAGGACCAGTATTTTGTAACCCCATTTTTTTGGTTTGCTGGGTAGGTACTGCTTAATTCTACTCTTGCCCTTAAATGGCACCATTTGCTCATCCGCACACAACATCTCACGCATAGGAAGTTGCCTCAGCTTGGCGAGGATGTGGTTTAGGAGAGGCCGAATCTTGTACAGTTCATCGTAATCAGGCATATCTTTTGTGGGCTGGTGACTGTTGTTGCTGAAATGAAGAAATCTTTTGATGGCTTCCCACCATGCAAGAGGCATCACATCAGCAACGTGTGCAATGCGGCTACTGTGGCTATAAAACATGCGGGTGGCCAGAAGACCAAATAACGGCATGAGAAGCACAGTGCCAAAGAACTGTTCTTGAAGTGTAAAAGGTTAAGTGGCTTGGCAGGATTGCCCTGGACGCTGTACAGGTTTGATTCATTAACAATGAGCTCAAAGAGGTCGTCAGAGATAACACTTTTAAAATATTCGTATGGCGACAGAATTTCACCAGCTGATGCAGGGGCATGCAACCATTCAGGGTGTACTGGAACGGCAGTGGTGTGACATGTTTTCCACTGAGGGGTCTGGGAGGAACTTCTGTCATCCTCAAACAGAATGTCATCATCATCTTTGTCTCCAACTTCATCATCACTGGTGTCTTGAGCATCTATAGAAATATATAAAAAGTAAGTTTCCAATTTCAACGAAAAAACAACAAAAATAACTACAGCTTGATATTTGACCCTTATTTTGTATGCTGTCTGCCTTATAAACCTGTCATTTCAATGGCGACCAGAGCAACTGTCAGAACTTGGATTACAGAAAATTAATCAACACATTAGATTTGGTTGTGTACAAATGAGCTCAATAACAACCAGAGGAACAATATTTAAAACCCTATTTTTTCACTTCTGCTCAAACCTTTTTCTCCATTCCACTCCTCCTCACTGTCATTACTGTCTATGTCTAAATGATGCTTGATATTGACTCCCACGCCTGATTGGGCTGTTCTTTGATACTTTTTGACCATTTTAATTGGCTGCAGTGATTTAAAGTGACATGTACTGGACATGGGGCTTAAGAAAACTTTGTGTTGCCTGAGGGCAACCTTGTGCTGCTGAGGGTGACTGATTTACATTTCCCACTTAGTTCTTGCACTTTCCCAACTTTTCTCTTACACTGGCACTTGTTCTGCTAAAGAGTGTTTCTGCTGCTTAAAAGGACCTTTCTCGCTGAGTTACGCACTTCTGTGCAATGGTTCACTCTAAATGCATCTCTTACAGGCCAAATAAACTTTCTCTCACACAAACGTTGCACATGACACAAAACGTGCTTCTCCAGCTCAAATAGCAGACTGGGAAGAAGGGGAGGGGTTTACACCCCAAGTCTGCAGGGGCACAAGGGGGCGGGTCATCATGTTCTATGGGAAAAAAAAATGCATGACAAGTGGAATGACACATTAATCTGCTACACGTAGAAACGTGCAAATAGTAGGTGAGAAAATATATTATTCACAAGCTGAAACAGTTTTGATGTGATTTGCAATGTTTTTCAGAGGAATAACTTGTTTTCAGTGTAAACTATTCATTTTGAAGAACAACATTTAAAGTTGAAACAACTAAATAAGTGAATGGTGGATTGGTGGATGACATCTCCTGAAGCATGCTGTGTTATATTGTGAGTTTGACTGATGCAGATGTGTCCCGTGATTCTCCAGCAGGTGTCAGGTATAGTCCAGTGTAGATGTCTAATGTCAGCCAGGTGTGGTGTCAGATGTCAGATGTCAGCCAGGGCACCCTTCTCTCCCAGCTGTTTGGGATCCTCTAGAATACCTGCAATGACACACACAAGAGGAAACGGAAATGCACCTGGCCAAAATGCATCGACACCAAATGAATTGTCATTTGTATAGACGCCTAAAACATCCCTATTTAGTTTTGGCTGGAAGCTACAGTATTTTTCAGTGGTAGTATGATGACCTCTTTATCCTCAGGCGACAACCTAGAGCCTAGACAACTCTAGTCCCACTGTTTCTGGACTCTGGTAAATACTATATCCATTCTATCCCTAATCTCTAGGCGGATTTGCTAACTTACAATGGCTCACATGGTACCACTTGTCTTTTCCCTGCACCTTAACTGCTGCATTAGTGACTAAAAGGACCTGATATGGACCTTCCCACTTGGCTTCTAATGCTACCCTCTGAGGTTTGTGAATCATTACCCACTGACCAGGCAATAGACTGTGTCCCCCCTCTGGAGGTGGTTGCCAACTGTAAACATGTTTCTCAGCATCCTGTACTGCAAGACTGAGTGACTTGTGGCCGTAATGACAATGTCCATTTCTTGCTTTCTTTAGGTCATGTGTCCTTCATTGCCCTTCATTGCTTTGTGTTCAGTTCCTGTTTTGTTGTCTTTAGGCGCTTTCGCACCAGAGGAACTTTTCCATAGTTCTTAGAACTGTTGGAGAAAGTACCCCCTTTTTCGCGTGTTTGCACCACAGGAACTTAGAACGATCATAGTTCTTAGAACGCCGTTTTGAGGGGCTTTTTTAGCTCCTACTTCAGGGTAGGTACTTTCGCAGCGCAATAGGAACCTTGTGATGTAGGTGTACAGCTATTGGTCCAGATGCAGATATACGATGATTGCAACCACCATTTTTAAAGATCTGTGCAAAATATAAAGTGTTAGAACGTATTACATTTAGTTTTTGATATTCATGTCTAAAAATGTCTTAAAATGTCCGGAACTGTAGGAGTCCAATGTATATTTGTACATGGAAGAGATAGTGTACACTCCGCTTCGGTAGGTGCTTGTGTGTCCGCTTGTGTGGCTGTGATCAGCATTTTAACCTAAAATAAGAATGTGCTTATCCAGCTTACGATTTGAGGGCTGCGGCAGGGAAAAAGGAAAAAAAAACAAAAACAAAAATCAAAACACGATGCTACGAGCAAGCGTCAGGCACAAGCACTATGCTAGCAATCGAAAACTACTATGCCCATTGAGTCATTCACT
This sequence comes from Chanos chanos, assembly GCF_902362185.1. Taxonomy (NCBI): domain Eukaryota; kingdom Metazoa; phylum Chordata; class Actinopteri; order Gonorynchiformes; family Chanidae; genus Chanos; species Chanos chanos. Next base: position 45,917 of record NC_044504.1, read on the forward strand.
GCTATTGCGGTGGTAAATGCATAAATGCAGGGGGACTTTTTTTTCTATTGGACTTGGTCTATCGCCATACAGTTTTATATTTGTTAATGAGAAGGCAGTTATATGTTATCTAATGTGCACTCAATATTTCTGTCATTCAAATTCAATAAAACTCATTAATTGTGTAGGCCTATACTGTTGTCTAGTCTGTCGATTTCCTTTGGTGCAGCAATGGTATTTTTTCCTTTTAGAGGTATTTAAAAGGTCTTTATCATTAAATTTGTACTTAAAAATGTGCAGCTATCCTGGTTAGTCGCAAACAACAGCTCTCAGCTGCTATACCATCGGCTGGCTTACGTCACTTCAGCGTTCCTACTGGCGGTGCGAATGCAAACAGAAAAAAAGCCCTAGAACGTATGTAGGGGAAGCTCCCCAGGGGGTCGTTTCTATCAAATGAGACCCTAGAACTGTTCGGTCTGAAAGCGCATTATGTGCTCTCATCAGTTATAATATTGGGTATATTGTCTGTCAGGTTGTAAGGTATAATTTGTTAAAATTATTTGTTCCCACTATTAAATGGTTTACGACCATACTTTTTGGTGTACGCATGTATTATGTGTAATACGTTCTATTTGTGACGTCGACTATAAAAGTGGAACGGCTACTGATAATTGTTCAGTGCTGCATGTAAGTAAGAGAGAGAGAATAAAATCGACTACATTCAAAGATATCTTCTGCGTGACCCTTTATTGATATGGAGAACAGAATTGAAAACTCAACAGATGCACATGACTGTGCACTCCAAAGAACAGAGTTATCGACAGGAAACTGAATTTTTAATAATTTGTCTTAACAAGAGCAGACTATAGACAGAGAGTTTTTATCTTCACATGCACAGACTCGTCAAAAAGATGTAGTCTATTTTTCAAAATACAGCATAAGCCTACAACCAGGAATACTGCAAAGTGAAGACGAAAACTCTTTCAAAATACCAAATAATTTTGTGATAATTCTCGCCAGTTAGAAAGTTGACTCTTTCCGGATCTTAGTAGGAGGGCTTATCATTTAACAATTTACCTTTAAATTAGGTTATTAATCTTTCTGAACCGCCGTCGGAAGACCGCATACAGTTTAACACGAAAACAAAACAAAAACAAACAAAACAAACAGGCTACTTTCTTTCTAAACTCAAGTTGGAAGGCTAGATTGCTTAATTTTTTTAGCAACTTAAAAAAAAAATACAAATTCTTTCAGCATATAACCTTAAGAAAAGTACAAATTTTCAAGTATGCTTTTGAGACGAAGTATCTCCGTTCTCGGGATCTTTCACCGTCGCAGTTCCACCTCACAACACAACCACACTACTTCGGGCATTAACCCTTAACGTTGCTTAGAACGTTTTAACTTCCAGACTTACAGTCGGAACACGAAGCTCACTTAACAATACTAGTATACTTCTTAACTTTCTCACAAAGAATAATTATACAGTTTTGAATCCTGTGTAGCTTACACCAACACCCTTTCATACCACAGAAAGGTGTCTATAGCAACCAGTTGCAGTGTTTCTAACTCTACGTAGGACATTTCCAGACTTATAGTCGGAACACGAAGCTCACTTAGCAACTTAAAATACCAGTAAAATGCGCTACTTCTTAACTCTCGCAATGAAGAGAGGCGCCAAATTTTAATTCTTTCACAGCGAAGAATAACAATACAGTATTGAATTCTGTTCCAGAGCTTACAACGACACCCTTTCCTAACCATAGGAAGGTGTCTAGCAACCCAGTTACACATAGTCTCTCCATCGACCTCCGATTAGAAGTCTAATAACCGGCTCGATGCAAGCTGACTAACAACACTATAGTACACACTCCGTCAACCTCAGGTCTGATCGAAACATATAACTGTGACAGTAGCCAAGTCACAACAAGTATTTACGGGGAGACGATGTGAGCTATATATATATATATATATGCTTTCCCTCATTCATACAACTACAACCAATATATAGACTTTCTAGGTTTATTATACAAGTTACCCCGTTCCAAAACTTTTTCACCATTTGGGAAGTTACAGCAACGATACTTGCAAAAACAGTGTTCTCTAATCTCTTGGAAAATGTTTGTAATAACTGGACTTAACTTCAGTTGGCCACAGGGGATCTTCTGCTTCAGAAATGTTGTAGTTGGATTTTTTTTTCTTAAGCTTGAAGTTACATAGGTAGGTAAACAAGTGCATGATGAACTTAGGCTGACAAATGTTGGGCATCAATGTTTTAAAAGTGTTGAAAATAATAAACAGGCACGACGATGACTTAAGGTAGTTTTTTGTGTTTATTGAGTAAAAGGTAGCGTATACAGCAAAAGCAGAGAGGAGGTCATCAGAGACACCCAGGCAGAGTCTTGATGGTGGAAGACTAACAACAAGGTCTCACACACACACAGATATACCCGTGCAGCCAAGGGCCTTCGGCCTTGACGCCCATAGATAATGAGAGCTCTCTAAAACTGCGGGGCAGGTGTGTGAGAGCTTGCTTGATAAACCAGTGTTTGAGTGAGACAAGTGCAACACAAGATGAAAAGTATGTCCACACATTCCATTCACTTAACAAAATATATACCTGTGATCGTATTTTACCATTACACCTCACTAAGAGATCAAAGAGGTCTGGTGACGGTCAAAGTATTCAGCTAGGCCCCACACAAAGTTCAAAGATCACATCAAAAAGGTGCAGTAAATGCATTATTAGACCATACAAATGCTCAACAAAGCCAAAACATTTGGAGAACTTTCACTGTCCCCAATTATTTTATTTTAGAGCTTATGCATAACATACGCATACTGGAAGTCTTGAGCAGAAATGTATGAGATTTTTTGTAGGTTCATTACTTACTACCCTTTGCCTATGATGTAAGAACACTGCAGTGCGTAGGAAAGTATGTACAAACATAATACTGAAATACTCACAACAACCTAAATTACTGTATAATCACTCACAATCTAATTTATGAAGGCAAAGAAAATGCATTTTTATTAAATCTAGCATTTATATGAATAGGACTGACTGAAAAAAAGAAACCTGTCGTAATGGTTGTATATAATCATGGGGAAAATGGCGAGTTTGTTTGAAATAGCTTTATTAGTTTTGCTTCACTTCTGTACTTAATTTGCATAAACTTGTGCAATTTACAAAATTCAAAATAAAAACAACTTCAAATAAAAGTGCCAGAATTTCCCAATATTCCCACAATTTTCTGTTTTTAGAAAAACAGTGAAGTGTCAAAACAGGAGATGGAGGGATGGGGTTACAGGGTTATAGAATATAGAACAAAAAACAATGAATGAAGCCATGAAGACACAAGACAATGAAACAGTGCATACCTGAACTTTTTCACTTTGTGTTCTGGACACTGTGCCAAGAATTACTTCATTTAAAAATAATGGATATAAATGGCATCTTAGCAGTGGGAAACAGTGACAGGTGAACTAACAATATGGGGAGGTGTTCAGTGCAAATTGAGTGTTCCAAACATAGATGTCCTTTATTTCAAAAATGAATTGGTGGAGCATACAGTTGTTCAGTGTAAAACTGCAATGAATGTGCACCACGTGTTGCTAAGTCTGTCTGGTTTGAATGACATGTCCAAGTGTCAGTATGTTCACTTTTCTTTGTTGAAAGAATGCCCACCACCTCAAACATACTACACAGATTAGGGAGAACATCAGAACCTCACAACAGTTTAAACTCAAAAATGGGTGTTCACTCTGCAAAGGCACTTGTTGGCTATGGGTGTGGTTTTTCTCAAGAAGGAATCTCAGCCATCCAAAATATAGTCCTCTACAGTGTGGTGACTTCTAAAAGAATATCCTAAGCTAGGTTGGAGGCTTGGGCTTGAAGATTTAGAGAGCAAAACTGCACACACACACACACACACACACACACACACACCAAAACAAAAACAAAAGAACAAGAAACAAAATTTAGAAAAAAACATATTAAAACCCACCATCAATATTGCCTTACTCACTTGCTGATACACCAGCAGCCTGGAAATCCAAGGCATCTGTATAGTCTGATAATTTCTCACCTTTTCTCCCCTTTCATCATCAAGGTCCATATTCATCGCTTCAAGCAAGCCCTGTCTGAGTGTGTATGTGCATGCTTGTTAATAGATTTTGGATACAAAACATTATGCTCAAATTTGCACTACATGCTTACATTTGATCAACAGCGTCTTCCTGTTCTTCCAGCTGACCATGGGAAGGGTTTGGTGGGTCCCATGCATGCAATGCTCGTCGCCAAAGCCTTACTTGCATATCCCAAGATCTGCGGCTGTATTTGCGGTATTTGTTGGGAGTTGCTGGATGAAGCCAAGGTATTCGCAGATGTCTAAAAGAGCAGATTACACAGAGCCTCCACAATGTGTGAACAAGATATTTAGGACAAAGCCCATTTTGGGGGGGGGGGTCAGCGTGGGATGCCATTGTTTGAACATCCACTGTAAAATGACAGCACAGCGTGTTACGTGGTGAAATGTAGAAAGACCTTTAATGTTGGACATTTACAATTTATATTAAGATGCTTTATAAATGCTCACATACTTGGGTACTTGCTGCAGGTAGTTCTGGTAGCCACAAGTGTTTTTTCCATATTGAATTTGTTTCTGTCTGCGTTTCAAAACTGACTCGTTTGTCTCAAAGTGGCAGACATCCAGATTGCGTGAAGACCAGTGCAAACCAGATGGGAACCTAAAAGATTAACAAAATTCTTACCTTCAGTAACACCGAGTGTAAATTATGACAGAATTCTTCAGCCTCAAATAATTTAGTCTGAAGAACTCAGTTTGGAATTTGTGATATCCTTCTGTGGTAAACTGGGTTTAGGCCAGAGAAACAGACAGCAGAAATGTGGTAGGGTTGAAGCAAATTGTTGATAGCTTTGTACAAGTATCATCCTCAGGCTGTTCATGTGCAGAACTATATCAGTTTTGATTCAAAGATTTGCTGGGTATGGTTGGTCTCTATCGGCATAATTTTTACACTTTGATGGTAGATAAGACCTCTCCTGCCTGTCTGCACCATTTGTGACTCAGTGGGAATATAAAAAGAAGCTGTTTTCATGTTCCAGCTGGATCCTGAAGAGAGATATTTGGAGACTGCAGAATGCATAGAGTTTTAAGGTTCCCTTTATGAAAAATGGTAAGACTATGCATTCAGAAGTGTCGAAGCAGTGAAGTGTGCCCTGACCTTCTGACCCCATCAACATCATCTGTCCCAACAGCAACACTTGCAGTGGACAACTTCAGGATGCACCTCTCAAGAATGGAAGACCTGACATGGACAAGGAACACACACAAGAACCATTTTTATGCCAGTAGAAAACACATGGTAGAAGTAATAAACTCAAAAGCCTTACTGTTAAATTTGAGCAAACCAAACAATTCAGTACAAAGTGTGGGATGAGACCTGCGAGGCTTGGCAGAGGTGTTTGGTTCTCTGTTTGGAGAGGACTGTAGACTCCCAGAGTTGCTGGATCAAGAGGAAAAGCAGTAGGGATGTTCAATGTCTGAATGTGTTCAATGACCATTTCGGGATCACAAATTTCCAGTACATCACTCTCACTAGTGTGTTGTGGAATGTTATGTGTAAACGATACAGCTCATTCACTGGGAATGGGCGAAAATGTTGAAGATTCCTGATGTTACCGTACAAGAAAACATTATCTCCTTTTAGAATATTAGTTTGGCCTGTTCATAAAAAGTTTCTATGCAATTTCAAATTAAGCTATATTAATGTCCAGTTTAAAATGTATATATTTAATGTTAGATTAAGGAGAGTCAATAGATATTCAACATTAAATATCTATATATTTGATATCACATTAGGGAGACAGAACTGAGGAGAGGGTGTATCATGTCAGAGCAGACAGAAACAGGGAGTTCTCCATTACCACACAAAACATAGTTCATATTACAGTGACGTGTTGACTGAACTATGTTAGTTACATATATACATACATGGCCCATGTTAAACAATTGTTTCAAAAGTGTTGCTTTACTGTTTATGACGGTTAGCCTGTGTTAAGCAGCCTCCACAATTCTCCACATCTTACCTGACCAGACTGTCATACACTGAACTGCAGCCTGGGAGCAGCCAGGGCTCAGGATTACATGTATTAAGAGGTATTCTGTCTTTGGTACCTTGGGACAAGCCTGGGATGCTGGGCCACAGAGGAACAGAGAAAACCCTATGCAGAGTAATGAGAAAGATCATTAGACTGGTTTGCTGGACGTTTTACATGATTTTATTTGCACTGTGGAGATTTATCCAATTTTACTCTTAGATGTAGGACATTTCCCAAGCTGGAAATTTAAGCAAATCATAATATGATGAAGATGAAACAGATAACATTGAAAACATGATCAGAAGCTCAACAAACATTGCATACTGTCACTGTAGCATGTGTCCATGAACACTAAATTCAAAACATCAGAAACATCAAAATCTATAATGGCTTAATTGAACTCATCACAAACAAAAGCTATATAATTTAGAAAATGTACTGACCTCGACTCCAAAGGGCTTTGAAGTATAGCCTCCATCCATGTAGTCATTGTAACCTTGTCTGCAGCCGCATTGAGAGCGCGCCATAATTTCAGAGCAGGTTTAAATCAGTACCAGGTGGTTTAGGGGCGGAGTTAAGCAAATGAAGCAGCAATTTGCAAATATCCTGGCAAAAGCAAGTTCCATAATTTCTGGCATTTTCTTAAAATTATTCTCCCTTTATATTTTTTTAATGTTCAAATCGATTTGGAATCAGGTTTACGTCTGTAAAGGTGTATCCGTGCTGTAGGCATATGCATACTCAGGTGATGCAGCATACGGCATCCTCGTATTTCGGTAGCCCACAAAATTTTAAACACCCTCCATCCTACGTATTCATGCAAAACTAATACATAACTAACAGAAGACAGGATTATAAGCGTTATTCTTCGCAATCGTCACGTTCTTCATGCTGCACTTTATGGTATGCCTACACACTCAGTAATACAACATCGTATTATGACTCCGCAAACATAATGTTCGTCATAACGCCGTCCTGTGCTGTAAGTAAGCAACTATTTCTTTTAATCGTGGTGGGCGGTATCATATGTGGTCTATTTCCCTTTTGATTAAATTGCTTGCGGCAGGAGATGACAAGATCCATTTCATATCTGTTCCTTGAGTGCGCCGTTTTGAAAGTTGAACTAGGCATATGTTAGTGTTAGCGCTGACAATGAAATGAAATTGATTGCGGCGGTCAGCGAAATGAATGGGTTGTGTTTGCTATGTCTTTAGATCCCAGTCGCACGGCCATCGTAAAGCAACGTCAAACGCTGTTCTTTTTCTATTTTTTTTTTTTTTTAGTTTTTCCGTTTTAATTCATTTCTGACGAATATTTACCGGCAACCGCCAAGAACAAAGGTCACCCTACTTCACCCCACTGGAGTTAGAAACTCTGATACTTGCATGGCGACTATGAGCACATGTTCAGAAAATCAAAAAAGCAACACAGCTGCAAAGGAAAAGCGGAAGGAAGAGAATTGCTGCCCGGGTCAGTGGGTAAATTTGAATGCAGTAGTCTATTAATTTAACATTTAACCACACTTTTATTAATATTACAGGTGAAAAAGTGGTGGAATGTAATTGAATAAAATTCTGTCTTCATTTAGGTGCAATCCCTGGCCACAAAGCGCACTTGGCAGCAGCTGAAAATGAAATATAAAAACATAGTTCGAACAGCTAAGGCAGATTTTGCTTCGGCCTATAGGTTCATGATTGTACTTCACTTTGGTTTTAATCATATTCTGACATATTAAGGAAAGTAAATATCATTCAATGGCTGTCTCAACTTGTAGCTTTAACCCCCAACAGAATGCTGTTTTAACACAGGTAAATGTCATCTCGCCTAGTAGATAAGTAGGTTAACATTGCCGTTCTATTCGGCTAACAGAAAGAAGGCAGAGGCCCACAGAACGGGTGGAGGGCCACCACCATCACCTCTGACAGAGGAAGAAGAGCTGGCCCTGACCCATAACACTTGGCAACTAGTGGCTGAAGGCATCCCTGGAGGGAGCTCAACCAACATAAAAACTAATTACTGATACCAGTCTGAGGTTGCAGCAGAATGTCATGATCAGAATATAACTTAAAATATCGTCATGAACTTCAGCTGAATGATTTCTACACCAGTCATCTGCAATCCTGTGGAATTCCTCTTTGATGGTCCTCAGAGGTTTGTGAAACCACCAAGTTTCATGACATTTGGCCACATGGGGGTGCTATACCAGAAAACAGAGAAAATAAATTCAAATACCTATAACTTTTGAACCAGCGTTTGTCCTAGAGTTGTGATCCTTACTTCCCCTGGATCCCTGGGTCAAGATGAATTGAACAGACTCATCCACTGCATTTTTGGGGGAAATTAAAAACTTTGCAAAAAGCCTACTTTTGCGAACAAGTCCCAGATCGTCGAATGTATAACTATCAAATTTGGCATGAATCATCAAAGAGTTGGTTTTGACAGTGGGTGTCCGTTCACTGTGAGATGGACTGGGGTCTTGTTCAGGGGTTGTTCTGATTACTTGTCCACCTGGTGGCCCTGTGGGGCTTGGCCCCTTCACTGCTGCTTGCAGCTATATTTATAATTACATTTATTCATTTAGCAAATGCTTTTATCAGAAGTGACTTCACAGTGTAGAGGAGTTGGAGATGGAGAATGCCATTATTAGTCATCTCTCATTTGGCCAAATTAAGATGTCATGCAAAAGGAGAGCAGTCCACTCACTCCTGTTTTGATTGTCTTCTTGTGACAGAAATGACGGGACAAAAACACTTTGCAGGAAAGTATCTCAGGTCAGATTCATTAATCATTTTAGACCTAGAGGACAAATCATGGTGAGACCCAAAGCAATGCTACAGTCTTATTGTTGTTCATGCATAAACCTATCAAGTTAGAGATGAAATTCAACTCAGGTCGAGCTATCCAGTGGTTTCATTTAAAGGTAATGTCGCTTACTGAAATGAGATTTTTTGCAGCCATTACTGATAAATGTATTGTTATTTGCAGTAAATTTAGTCCTTTGTGAACTCACACAAAAAACAGGAGACTCATAAACTGACTGTAGATAAAACCTAATGAGCCTCCACCAAAAGCCTGAACAGAAAAAGACTGGTTTATCTCACACACCAAGCCTGAACAAAAAAAGACTGGTTTATCTCACACACCAAGCCTGAGCAGAAAAAGACTGGTATATCTCACACACCAAGCCTGAACAGAAAAAGACTGGTTTATCTCACACAACAAGCCTGAACAGAAAAAGACTGGTTTATCTCACACAACAAGCCTGAACAGAAAAAGACTGGTTTATCTCACACACCAAGCCTGAGCAGAAAAAGACTGGTTTATCTCACACACCAAGCCTGAGCAGAAAAAGACTGGTATATCTCACACACCAAGCCTGAACAGAAAAAGACTGGTATATCTCACACAACAAGCCTGAACAGAAAAAGACTGGTTTATCTCACACAACAAGCCTGAACAGAAAAAGACTGGTTTATCTCACACACCAAGCCTGAGCAGAAAAAGACTGGTTTATCTCACACAACAAGCCTGAACAGAAAAAGACTGGTTTATCTCACACACCAAGCCTGAGCAGAAAAAGACTGGTATATCTCACACAACAAGCCTGAACACTAGAGAGTGTGATGATGGGCAGATAATTGCAGAAACATCCACCAAAGTCTAATACACCAGAAAAAAAGAGAAAAAGAAAAGCTTAGTGCACTCTCTACAACAATCTTTAACCATCTCACTTACAACAAAATATTCTAATTAGAACAGCCAGCTTACTTTCAAGTTTTCAGCATACTCACATTTGTAAGTAGCCCTATTATACTGTTCAAATTACTTAAATAGAGTAATAGATGACTGCATTTACATAAATCAGTTTAAAACAGTGCAATACTTACAACTTCAAAAACAGTTTGATTCTGCATATGTGTAAAGACAGTGAATAGCTTGAATGCTGTCACCTATAATCTATTTGATCAGCCCTAGCTGTTTGGACTCTCTGTAAAACAAAGGAACAGAGAAACCAGTAACTCTCAGGAAGGCAAAGACACATGACATTAATCATGGTGGATAACTCACTATTGCATTCACACCATGTGACAAGAAAGGCTGTGACAAGAAAAAAAAATAACATCTAAAATTTGTAATTTTCCCATTGTATTTCCCCAGTAATACAGTCAAAAACAGAATGCGAAGTAACAACAAAGTAGAACCAAAGCACTCAGCAGATCACTGTACATTTAATTCAGATCCTCAGCATTGTTGTGGTAGAATCCTTCAGTTGCAGATTCAGATGAAACAGTGTCGAAAAAAAATTAAGACATTATTTCCAAGACAGTTTTAAAGCCCCAACACTAAAGGCTAAAATGATGCTTGAATTTCAGCTTGTTGGTCAACTGGTAATGTAAGGCCATATGATTTAGAAATGTTGCACTGAACATACTGAATTCTAAATTAACACCAGATTTTTGACTTTGTTCTTTCTGAGCTGGCATACAAGCTCTAAAGCCACTGGACTTAGCTGATGGAGAGGCAGGTGGACTCTGTTGTTTCAGAAATCAGAGACCTGAGAAAAACCTTCCTGGTCTCAGTGGTAGTATTCCAAACACATGCAACACGCCTCACCAAACACACAGTGTTTGAAAATTGGGAACAAATAAGATTGAAGAACAAAAGCATGCATCTCTCATGTTACGTGGAATTTAAATTTTTTCCATCTTCCAGTTCAGTGCCATAAGGCCAGTCCTGCGGCACTCCCTCCCCTGCACCGTGTCCAGTCCACAGATCCGCTGTGTGCGTCTGTTCACCGTGGACTGTGCTGATGGATGAATGAAAGCACGTCTTCTTTAGACAACTTCTTAGGGTCAATACGTGTCTGAGAATCATGAACTCTGACCCCATCTTCCCAGGCCCAAAACAGCCGCTCTTGGTGACAGACGCTGAGAGGAGAGAGAGAGAGAGAGAGAGAGAGAAGCTTTCTGTGTTCTTTTGTATCACCCAGAGAACGAATGGCATTAACAATGCAAACTTAAAATAGTTCATATATTTCCTGCATCAGTCACAAAATGACTGCATATTACTGTTTTAAAAGACCACTGCATGGTAAATTAGTTCAGCCTGGATTTGTAGCGCTAATGTAGGGTGAGACATACTGAAATGGTGCCACAGAGCTGGGTGGCAGGTCATAGGTTGAGTCTTTTGTCTGTTTGTTGTAAAAAAATTTCCTTTGTGAGGTCTTACTGATTCCCATTGTCCATGGGTCTGGAGAACAAAGGAACGTGAGAAAGAGAAACAATTAGAAATAAAGAAATTTGACAGGTAACAACTCTCCCATTGTTTCTTTCTCTCTCACCGTTGACAGTTTTGATGATGTAGAGACCGCTGGGGAGGAAGTGACGGTCGTCTCTGCCTGTGTAGGACAGTCGTGGCATTCCCCCTGAACTCTTCGTCACCTTCATCTCCAGTCTGAGGGAAAGGTCCAGACCCCACACACATTAGCTTCTGAAAAATACACTTGCTTGATGTGTAAGAAAGTAATATCTCACAACAGTTTAACAGTTAACAGTTCTCTGACCTCACAAAGATCTTCTCCATCTCTTCCAATCGATACACCTCCTTCACTCTGTAGAACAGGACATACAAATTCTCTGTTATCATGAGGAGGAGGAAGAGATGGGTGGAGTAGGACAGAGGGAGGAGAGACACAAGCCTGACCTGATGGGGTTCATGTCAGGACGACTCGGTTTTGACACAGCTCTTACAAACTTCTCAGCCATCTGAATTCTGAAAGTGAGAGACTCATCGTTAGAATACTGTTAGAAGTCTGTGGCCGGACCTCCTAACCAGAACAGAAGAAGATGTTCTAATTTTCACTTTTAAGAGAAATGTAGCTGGTTTCAGGTTAGATTTAGGATAAAAAGACTGAGGTAAAGTTTGAAATGAAAATCAAATGGACCTCTGGTTAAAATGCTGATCTCTCACGTCTGTCCCATTCAGAACAAGAGCATCAAGAACATGAACAGCGTTGATACGCCGCTGGGCTTTTCCCTGTGGGCACAACAGAACCCAGCTCAGCTCTCAGTCCAAATCAACACAGCTCTAGTTCTGAAATTAATTACATTACCAATAAAAACGTAACATTTTAAAACAACTGGTCCACATCATGTAATGACATTGTGGACGTCACATTCTTAACAGCCCTAAGCTAAAACACCAACAATCACAAACCACATCACCAACTCTGTTCTCCACTTTCTGTCTTTCAGCGTTTTCTCTGCCCCATACTGGCTCCTTACTAGGGCACAACTGATACAGGATTGTTCAGACTGATACCAATTTCAATATTTGATGATTTAAAAATCCGATTATGATGGATCGGCCTATATTCTTTTTTTTTCTTTCAGAAACACATAGCATAAACAAAGATTTTCCCTAACATTTGTTATGTGTAGTTATCTAAGAGTCCTCACCAAGATAACATGACATAATGCAGTTTAAAAATAGACTTGTTTTATTGTCATAAGTAGTGCTTTGATCAAAGGCATAACAAAAAATATTAAAGTTTCGATAAATAATGCCGTAAACTGATACAGTGACCTAGAGTAAACGCTGCTGTTGATTGCATCTAATGCTACATGACTGTCGTCGTGTCATATCGAGGACCTGTAATTCAGGATTTCACACTACATGTTTGAAAGAGAAACCAGATAACTTTGTTTGGCATGCAAGTTACAGATATATTTACCATTGCTTCATTTAGGCAGAATAAGTTTAACACTACAGTTTAACCACTCATTAACGTTAGTGGTCTTCCACTGATAAACATGGCATTAGCTTTCTTTGTCTGAAACCTAATTTAGCAATGGACAGCATTATAAGCTGAGGAGATGAGGGATAAATGACAGGACTGTTTGTTTACTCACTAGAACTACCACACTGTTTCATAAATAAGCCTACAATCAAGTTTGTCTACACCATTCAACTACTGTAACATTGAACATAATTTCGATGTTTGACTAACTATACCAGCTTTCATGGCTGACATGGCTAAACCAGGCATGACTGACATGAATGTTATAATATGGTTCAAGTCTCCATCTTTCGTCTCTTTTTTAATGTCATTTATCAGCCATTAGAAATGCCGACACCAATTTATCTGCAATTAGCTCATATTGGCTGATAACATCGGCACACCGATTTATAGGTCGGGCTTCACTCCTTACCTCTCCTTTTAGTTCCTGAACTATCTCCACACTCAGTAAAGTATCTCTGGGTAGTTCCAGCTTGAAGTTCTCCAGTTTTCTCCAGCGCAGAGGAACTTTCCCGTCCCATGTGTAGATCTGAGATTTCTACATTCACCCACAACACCAAGCCAAACAAATGAACAAACAAACAAACTAGCAAAAACTATAAACTTTGAAACACACAAAAAGAAATAATTATTTGAAGTAAAGAATGTAGCGTGGTCAAATTTAAATGTAGAGCCTAAAACAAACTGCTCACCCCAAGTCCCAACAAGAAGAGCTGCTCTCCACCTCCTACAATGCACCTGTGGTCTAGAACATGCTGTAACTTGTCTAGAGTGTCTGATGTTAAGGCTGTTGGCTTACAGTTAAAGTAGTCCATGTCTGCACCCTATAACACAAGCACGCACACACACACGCACATACGCAATGCACACACACGCGCACGCACACACACACTCATGAGGAGCAGTCATATGAAACATTGCTGTAAGGCAGGTGAAAAAAGTCATTTTGAAAGTTATTTTTGAAGAGGGGCTCATATACCTGTAAAAGTTCACAACCAAATAAAACAACAACACAAAGCACTAACACAACCACACATTCACTCCTACAGACTCCTGCACACTCACTCACTCCTACACATTCACACACCCCTACACACTCACACACTCCGTCCTACACGCTCACACACACTCCTACAGACTCCTGCACACTCACAAACACTGAGAAGTCCTTACCTTAACAAGTTCATAGAACTTGGATTTGGGGTCTGAGGTTGCAGGTGTAACCCTAGCTTTATCAGGAATCTAGCAAATAGAAAAAAATTATTAGCTCTCAGCAAACCAACTAAAACACTCCAAATATTGCGATGAATCTGTCGTATTTTACATAACATCTCAATAACATCTCTGTCCATCTCTGACAGTAAACACTGGTGTTGTACTTTAGTGCAGTTAAGCATGCCTGTGTTGTATTCATGCTGTGTTAGTACTGAAGTTAGGGTGTACAATATTGAAGTTAGGGTTTGCAGTACTGATGTTGGATTTACAGCCCAGATCGGGCTGAAGGATCTGGGGAAAATAACTAATTGCGATTTTTCTGACAGCTATTGCGATTTCGATTTGATTTGTGATATAATTTTTTGAAGTCAAGCTTCATTTCAGTATTCACTGTGTAATAGATTTAAAACATGTGATGGAGCATTACCACATGAGACACCATCAAAATATTAACTTCTCTATATTCTAATGCAAAGATTGTAACTTAAAGATATGGAATTGCTTCCAACATGTATTTATTAAATTTTTTAATTGGCATGGAACATAGAACGATTGAACTTATCATATGGTTACTTACAAAAATGATAAAAGAAACTGCACACAGTGTTTCATTTTAATGATTTTATTGCCGTTTCGTGGCTTCCACTGAGAAAAATAGTCCCTCTAGCAAACAGAACTTTTAAGGTTGCAAGTGTTGCATAGCATCATGTTAGGCTACCTGCAGACTTGTCAACTTGTTGCAGAAAGGCTGTTTATTTCCGTTACGATGGGAACGGACTACATGCGGAATGATATAAATATGTGAATCAGGAGCACAGAACCCATTGGCAGTGGCAGCCGTCATTTTTTTCAGCTGCCATTATCAAGAAATATCAGACCTCCAAACGCTGGGATGGCCCATTCAATGCAATGGAACTTTCTGCAGCCTTCTGAGGAACCGTAGGTCAGATGCGCTCCATAACGTATATCCTAAATCACAGCCTTTGCAATTTGCCAATCGCTTTGTTTCAAATAGCGATTTCGATTTGAAATCATTCAGCCCTAATTTATAGCACTTTACAGTACTGACGTTAGGGTTTGCAGTACTGAAGTAAGGGTTTGCAGTACTGACGTTAGGGTTTGCAGTACTGACGTTAGGGTTTGCAGTACTGACGTTAGGGTTTGCAATACTGAAGTAAGGGTTCGCAATACTGAAGTAAGGGTTCGCAGTACTGAAGTAAGGGTTCACAGTACTGACGTTAGGGTTTGCAGTACTGACGTTAGGGTTCGCAGTACTGAAGTAAGGGTTCACAGTACTGACGTTAGGGTTCACAGTACTGACGTTAGGGTTTGCAGTACTGACGTTAGGGTTCGCAGTACGGACCTTAGGGTTTGCAGTACTGACGTTAGGGTTTGCAGTACTGAAGTAAGGGTTCACAGTACTGACATTAGGGTTTGCAGTACTGACGTTAGGGTTTGCAGTACTGAAGTAAGGGTTTGCAGTACTGAAGTAAGGGTTCGCAGTACTGACGTTAGGGTTCGCAGTACTGACGTTAGGGTTCGCTGTACGGACCTTAGGGTTTGCAGTACTGACGTTAGGGTTTGCAGTACTGACGTTAGGGTTCGCAGTACTGATGTTAGGGTTCACAGTACTGACGTTAGGGTTCGCAGTACTGACGTTAGGGTTTGCAGTACTGAAGTAAGGGTTTGCAGTACTGACGTTAGGGTTCGCAGTACTGACGTTAGGGTTTGCAGTACTGAAGTAAGGGTTCACAGTACTGACGTTAGGGTTTGCAGTACTGATGTTAGGGTTCGCAGTACTGACGTTAGGGTTTGCAGTACTGAAGTAAGGGTTCACAGTACTCACCCCCCACAGCTTCAGACATTCTTTACGAATCTCCGCCTGCCTGGGCTCAGATAACGTCCTAAACACACACAGACACGGTAAAATATCACATGAATAGGTACACAGGTGATCAGGTTTGATATTTACCGGTAAAGTGCTATAAAAAGCCAGTGACTCACGTGTCTAAAACGTAGGCGTGGATTTTGGCCAGAGCTTTGACCTGCACAGCACAATGACTGCAAGACATGTAAGACAAACACTGCTAGAAATCCAAAAAACATAGTTTCATGAGAGTGTATGTGCGTGTGTGTGAGTGAGAGAGAGACATACACCTTTCATTAGAGTTGACCATCGTGTGGTAGAAATCCAGATCTCCTTTTATAATGTCAAGAGGGACCACCTCTACGACATCTCTGTCCGAGTGTCGGAAATGATTCAGTTTCAGATTCACACCAAACAGATACTCCCTCACTGCCTCAGAGCCAGGCTTCAAACCCTTACACACCACGTACCTACACACAAACACCACGGAAACATAAACAGTACACACAAAACAGATACTCCATCACTGCCTCAGAACCAGGCTTCAAACCACATACCCACACAAACACCTGACCAGACCTCAACCTCTTATATCACTACAATACACACACACAAGCACACAAACGGGCACACACACATACAAGCAGATCTTCACCTCCAACACTACTCCATACAAACACGTACCTCTCTGAGTTGGCTGGTCTGCTGGTGACAGGTTTGAAGAGAGAGATTCGTTCGAAGCACAGGTAGAGCAAATAGATTAGCCCAACGCTGAAGGGCGTGAAGAGGTCAAAAGTCTTACAGACAAAATGGCCCCCTAAAACAAAAACAACATGTGGATTATACAAAACAGCAGTGTTTACAATACAATCCAATACAAATCACAGGACATCATGTAATAAGCAACAAAGCATAGTACATGTTTCACAAGGCAAGTGAAATTATATATGTTATAACTGAGAAATTGGTATTCATTCAGAGAAAAACCAGTCACCTGTTCTGAGGACAGACAGTGCAGTGAGGAACTGACACAGCAGCAGCTGTTTGCTCAAAATCTCCTGAATATTCTCCTGTCCCTCCACTGAAAAGCCCTGTGAACAAACAATCACACTTCCTCAGGAGCACATTTCAGCCAAACACTACTCCAGGAGTGTGCAGTTACGTCTGAGGGCGTGAACGTGTAAATATATATAGAAAAAGCCCCGACCCCATCAGCCATGAGGAAGTGCAGACCACGGCGGTCCGTGTTCTCCAAGACAAAGTTTCTGAAGGCACTGATGTTCTCTGGTCTTGTGATGTCACCATCGCCGTCAACCCCACCCTCTCCTGAAAGTCATGAGGCAGAGGTCAGGCCAGTTAGTTTTAGGATTAGATACCCTATGTGTGGACTTATCTTTGTCTATGCAGACAGCCCAGTTCAGCACATATCACACAAGAGAATGCACACGTTCACATGAAATTTATCTTAATTTCAAAGCTGAAGGTATGTGGAGCACTGTGAAATTTTGTGAAAGAGGTGCTGTACGTAGGTTCATAAGTGTTACAGTCATAGTCCTGGTTTCTTCTAAGAGGAAAAGACAGAAATGAAGGTTCTGTACCATAGTAGGGCTCAAAGAGTTCACTGGGAGCAGCATAGAAGTCCTCCAGTTTGAAGTCATTTGCTCCTCTCAGCGTCATGCCAAAGCCCTTGGCGTGCCAGTGGCGTCTCCACAACACATACTCCGAGAATCCCCCTGGACCCGCGCACACATCCCCGAAATATAACAACTCGCCCTCTTTATCACGCGTCAGTGACTTCTACAAAACACACAAATGAATGCACACACAGATGCACACGGTTAACATACACTCCCCCCCTAACCCAAAACATGGTTAACATACACTCCCCCCCTAACCCAAAACACGGTTAACATACACACTCCCCCCCAACCCAAAACACGGTTAACATACACACTCCCCCCCTAACCCAAAACACGGTTAACATACACACTCCCCCCCTAACCCAAAACACGGTTAACATACACTCCCCCCCTAACCCAAAACATGGTTAACATACACACTCCCCCCCCGACCCAAAACACCGTTAACATACACACACCCCCCCCCCCCCCCCCCAACCCAAAACACGGTTAACATACACTCCGCCCCCCGGCCAAAAAAAAAGTCGCACACTCTAATGTTTTGTTGAGCCACCTTTATTGTTGATTACGTCACAGAGTCATCATGGAATTGCCTCGACAGCCTTATGCAACCTCACAACATTTATTTCCGTCCAGAGTTGCATTAATTTTAATTAACAACGGGAGAATCTAACTACTCCAAAAAGCCTTCTCCAGCACATCCCAAAGACTGTCGGTGGGGTTAAGGTCAGGACTCTGTGGTGCCCAATTCATGTGTGAAAATGATTCCTCATGCTCCCTGAGCCACTCTTTGACAATCTGAGCCCGCATTGTCATCCTGGAATATGCCCGTGATGTGAGGGAAGAAAGAAAAAATCCATTGATGGGATAACCTGGTCATTCAGTACATTCAGGTACTTCATTTTATTGCCGTATAATGTTGCTGAGCCCTGACCTGACCGACTGAAGCAACCCCAGATCATATCACTGCCTCCAGAGGGTCCAACCCCAGATCATAACACTGCCCCCAGAGGCTCCAACCCCAGATCATATCACTGCCTCCAGAGGTTCCAACCCCAGATCATAACACTGCCCCCAGAGGCTCCAACCCCAGATCATATCACTGCCTCCAGAGGTTCCAACCCCAGATCATAACACTGCCCCCAGAGGCTCCAACCCCAGATCATAACACTGCCCCCAGAGGCTCCAACCCCAGATCATATCACTGCCTCCAGAGGTTCCAACCCCAGATCATAACACTGCCCCCAGAGGCTCCAACCCCAGATCATATCACTGCCTCCAGAGGGTCCAACCCCAGATCATAACACTGCCCCCAGAGGCTCCAACCCAAGATCATATCACTGCCTCCAGAGGCTCCAACCCCAGATCATAACACTGCCTCCAGAGGTTCCAACCCCAGATCATATCACTGCCTCCAGAGGTTCCAACCCCAGATCATATCACTGCCTCCAGAGTCAACCCCAGATCATATCACTGCCTCCAGAGACTCCAACCCCAGATCATAACACTGCCTCCAGAGTCAACCCCAGATCATAACACTGCCTCCAGAGGCTCCAACCCCAGATCATATCACTGCCTCCAGAGGGTCCAACCCCAGATCATAACACTGCCCCCAGAGGCTCCAACCCAAGATCATATCACTGCCTCCAGAGGCTCCAACCCCAGATCATAACACTGCCTCCAGAGGTTCCAACCCCAGATCATATCACTGCCTCCAGAGGTTCCAACCCCAGATCATATCACTGCCTCCAGAGTCAACCCCAGATCATATCACTGCCTCCAGAGACTCCAACCCCAGATCATAACACTGCCTCCAGAGTCAACCCCAGATCATAACACTGCCTCCAGAGGCTCCAACCCCAGATCATATCACTGCCTCCAGAGGCTCCAACCCCAGATCATATCACTGCCTCCAGAGGCTCCAACCCCAGATCATATCACTGCCTCCAGAGGCTCCAACCCAAGATCCAACTCAAGATCATATCACTGCCTCCAGAGGCTCCAAATCCAAACGGCGACTTTTCTTTTAGGCTAGGCAGCGTAAAATCACTGTGTATAGATTTAGTATGAATTCTTTGTAGTACTTACCCCATGTGAATCTTTTGGGTTGGTGAACATGAAGTCAAACACATAATCCATATTGGCCATCTTCATTGCAGCTCTGGGAGCACAAAAGATAATCTATAGTTATACCAGTGAGCGGTGATGGGAGGCAGAATGGTAGAGCAGAATGAGTGTGTGTCTATGAGTGTGCATCTGTGAGTGTGCGTCTGTGAGTGTGCGTCTGTGAGTGTGCGTCTGTGAGTGTGCGTCTGTGAGTGTGCGAGAAACCTGTTCAGGAAGAAGGCTCCTCGTATTGTTTCAAACGGGTTAGCACGAGTGCGGGCACGCCTCATTTCTTCACCTTCTAAGTCATCGAACACACTCTGCAGCAAATCACACAGTCACACACTTAACACAGCTCAACACACACACACATCATCATACAGAATGTCAGTTTACGCAGCTCAACATACACATGTAGTGTCAATTGTGGAAACTGACATTTAAGAGAGTGAGAGCCAGAGACAGACAGAGGGGGAGAGAGAGAGAGAAGTCACCTTGCAGCGGAGAAGAAGGTGCAGCAGATCCTCGGAACAGAACTCTGTTTCATCCTCAATCTTCAGCTTTCTCTGCAAACACATGCAGCTACTTCTGACATTTGTAGCCATGTGGGAACAGACTGGCATTGTAAAACACTCAGTGTATGCTGTTGGAATGTGTTGCTGTGTATACTAGTGTATGCTGTGTGCTAGTGAGTTCTGGTGTATGTTGGTACATCTTGTGTTGAGTGTGTATTGATATGTGTTTTCGGCATACTAGTGTATGTGTTGTATGGGTCAGTGCTTGTTGGAGCGTGTTGCTGTGCATACTGGTGTATGCTAATGCATGTACTGTTGCATGTGAGTGTCTGTTGGTATGTGATGCATGTTGCATGTGAGTGTCTGTTGGTATGTGATGCATGTTGCATGTGAGTGTCTGTTGGTATGTGATGCATGTTGCATGCATTGGTGTGTGCAGACCGATGCATGTTATGTTGGACTGTGGTGTGTGTTAATGTGTGTTGGACTGTGGTGTGTGTTAATGTGTGTTGGATTGTGGTGTGTGTTAATGTGTGGTGTGTGTTAATGTGTGTTGGACTGTGGTGTGTGTTAATGTGTGTTGGATTGTGGTGTGTGTTAATGTGTGTTGGACTGTGGTATGTGTTAATGTGTGTTGGACTGTGGTGTGTGTTAATGTGTGTTGGACTGTGGTATGTGTTAATGTGTGTTGGACCGTGGTATGTGTTAAGGTGTATTGGACCGTGGTGTGTGTTAATGTGTGTTGGACTGTGGTGTGTGTTAATGTGTGTTGGACTCTGGTGTGTGTTAATGTGTGTTGGACTCTAGTATGTGTTAATGTGTGTTGGACTGTGGTATGTGTTAAGGTGTATTGGACTGTGGTGTGTGTTAATGTGTGTTGGACTGTGGTTTGTGTTAATGTGTGTTGGACTGTGGTGTGTGTTAATGTGTGTTGGACTCTGGTATGTGTTAATGTGTGTTAGATTGTGGTATGTGTTAATGTGTGTTGGACTGTGGTGTGTGTTAATGTGTGTTGGACTGTGGTGTGTGTTGTACTGTGGTGTGTGTTAATGTGTGTTGGACTGTGGTGTGTGTTAATGTGTGTTGGACTCTGGTATGTGTTAATGTGTGTTGGACTGTGGTGTGTGTTAAGGTGTATTGGACTCTGGTGTGTGTTAATGTGTGTTGGATTGTGGTGTGTGTTAATCTGTGTTGGACTGTGGTATGTGTTAATGTGTGTTGGACTGTGGTATGTGTTAATGTGTGTTGGACTCTGGTATGTGTTAATGTGTGTTGGACTGTGGTGTGTGTTAAGGTGTATTGGACTCTGGTGTGTGTTAATGTGTGTTGGATTGTGGTGTGTGTTAATCTGTGTTGGACTGTGGTGTGTGTTAATCTGTGTTGGACTGTGGTATGTGTTAATGTGTGTTGGACTGTGGTATGTGTTAATGTGTGTTGGACTGTGGTGTGTGTTAACACTAGAAGCGCCGCGCCGGTTTGACCTACTTAGACCTAGAAGCGCCGAGTGCCGGTCATTTGACCGCTGTGACTACCTACTAGGAGCGCCGTGCTAGTTTTACCTACTTAAAGCGCGGCTAGGCGGTCAAATGACCGCCGAGTCATTAGACAAGGACACTGTTACTGACACATAATGATCGCTAGATGGCGCTTCTTGCACGAAGCAAATAGTTTGCTTACAAGATCAACTCGCGTTCGGCCAATGTATCATTCATTTCAGTGTTAGCAGTCGATTATTATTTCATTAGAACGTTTGTTGTCCAGCCCTTCCATCATTCAACATAATGTTTTGATTATTTATTTGATGGCAACCGTGTTTTCAAAGGTATAAATTCCGACGAAGTCTTGATCAAATTCGACTGGGAAAACCATCTGAACAAGACTAGTTCAGGCAACTTTTTCATAGTATTTGTTTTTTAACATTTAATCTTCTACCTTGGAGAATTAGTTTATTATACGGGATGTTACACACGTTGCGAGTTAGACTGCGGTTGGTCTGTAAATGCGTAGCCCGACTGTATCAACATTCAGTTGTCGACTGACAATGATCACGTCGTTGCCCCTAGTGATTAATTTATTGTAAGGGCACGGTCCAGGTAGTGCAAAAATCAGAGACAATTGTGATTGTAAGTTAACTGTTGTAGGGAGCGATTACAGATTCTAATTGTTGGGCGACATGTCGGGTGACGGAGTAAGCTATAAACTGGACTCTATACTCACTCAATAGAACAACCTATCGGAATGACAAGACAAGCAGTAATTGGTTGAGAATTACAATGCGTGTAAATCAAAACTTGTGGAAGTTTAGAGTGTGAGACTGCTTTGGGTGGTGCTGGAGGAGTAGACTAAAGCGTTTCAGTTCCGAACTCGTCTGTCTCCGTGAAATTATCGCTTATACCCCGTAATAAGCCCAGCCGAGCATATCAAGCTTTACACTTGCATTTTAATAAATTAATTATCTACCACAACTAACAGATCATTCTATGCCATGACAGAAGCAAACACTACGACTTTTCAAGGCATTCAGTGGGCTATGAGAAGCCTAACACCTAGCCTGCCAAGCAACCTACGAGTAACACCTCCCAACCCCCTCCCAATAAAGTGCCATAGTCTATTGTTAGTTTCCCGCACTAGAATGATTTGGCCAAAACTAGTTCATACCACGAGTAGCCTACCACCGTCTATCATGAGTCGCAGCTAAATCTAATTCCACACATGTAATAGAAAATGTAGGCACCGCTTGGAAATGAATAAATATGCATGGATGTTGTTTTTACAAAATATGTGTGTCGCAATGGATTTTCGTAAACAAAGCTGTGTCAGGTGTGTAGGCTTTTAGAGTAAATAACGTAGCATAAGATGGCCGAATTTTTACCATTTATTGAAACTAAATTACAGCACGAAAAAAGCCCTTCTTTTGGTAAATCGACAGCTGTGTAGTTTATTTACAGTAAATACTTAAAAAGAATGAAATATACATTACGCACGGTAGATACACGAGATAGTGTATGCAGTGAAATGCACTAAGTAAATAAACAGATTAAGTAATTTACAAGTTATTTAGTATCATGTGTGTCGGGATGCTGTAACCACTATTACACAGCCTGTCCAAGTAGGGAATGTTGTACCTCGACGTTTTGTGTTCCCAATTCAAGTGGAGAGATATTCGACCGACAGCCTAGAACAATAGCCTAGATGTGATCCCAACCCCCTCCCAACGACCGCGTCATGAATCACTTGGTCAACCAACTCAGGAGTTCCCTTCAACGTAGACCAAAAGATTGTTTGCCAGTGCCAACGAGGTGAAGAAATTTTCGGCCTACTGCCGGCCTAATGTCATCTTTCCCTAGATAGAGAATTGCGCTCAACATGTATTTTGTTTCAACGTCAGCGGCCACCCAGAATTTAATAGCAATTTAGTTTAATGGCCATGTTCTGTGTGAAACGACACAGTAACAACTTGATAGAGAACAGTTGTTCATCTACAGTTATGTTCTCACTAGGTGTGTAAGAAGCAATACTTTATCGAAAATCTAATTTATCTGTCACAAGGTGGGCAGCCCTTGCATTCTTGTCATCAAAGCGCAGATAGCGCATGATATCGTGGAATCTCTGTCGAGACATCCGTCTCTGAAAATGGGATTTCCCACGTTAGCAGACCAGTAGTCATCCGGGTTTATGATTTTACCGCCTGTAATACCTCCCAAATAAAGGAGACCTGCAGTTTGCACTTATTTTCGATCATCATTTCGATCAGTTTCTGCTTCTATTTCTGAATCTTTCACCACATTTCTGTGTCAGTCAAACACACTAAACTGCCCAATGGACTTGTAATATTGTCCTTGGCATAACATGTGGGCCCTGGTGTCTCTCTCATGATATTGGACTCTCGCACCAGCAGTTTGTTCAACCCATACTGTGCCGTCTCTTGCGTAGGGTGTCATTATATTGAATGAATTAGCATTCGCAAAATTCCTGCTCACTATCTAGGTCATATAATAATTAGTTACGCCCTCTACGTGAAACAAAAATGCGTTTATTATACGTTTGTCCGCTTTACAAAACATTTGCATTTTAATACTGTAAATTATTTTTGCAGCTCTAAAATAATGTAATGTCATGACATGAGAATAAAGCTTACCCTAGTTTACACACGAACTATCAGTCATGTGATGACTAATTACGCACGGTTCAAGTAGGCTACTGCAAAAATCGATGACAATTGATACGCCTATGTAGGCCTACATGAAACAAAAATGCGCTTCATAGTTATTAAATTGTCGTCATTTTTGCACATTATGTAATATTAATGTATAACTCTTATAACTCTCGATATATATTAATATATATAAAACCCTGATATATATATATATGGCGCAAGGGTTCGCTCGTCTTTATATATATAGCGAACCCTTGCGCCATATATATATATCGAGAGTTATAGTTATCGAGAGTTATCGAGAGTCTTTATATATATATAAAGACGAGCGAACCCTTGCGCCATCTGCTGCGAGAAAAGAGAATCGCAGCCTTGAAAGGCAGGAAACAACATGGCCGAACGCGAGGCTGACAGCAGTTTCACAGAATTAGAAGCAAAATAGCTTTAAATTAGCTTGTACCGGGGCGATTTTGAAAATTTAAGGATACCGGGTGATAAAACACACAAATCTAGGAAAAGTCATGAAAGGACGGTCCTGAAATTTGACCGAGTCCAAAGATTTTATTTTTTTTGGGGTCACTGCGGTCAAATGACCGGCGCTCGGCGTTTCTAGTGTTAATGTGTGTTGGATTGTGGTGTGTGTTAATGTGTGGTGTGTGTTAATGTGTGTTGGACTGTGGTGTGTGTTAATGTGTGTTGGACTCTGGTATGTGTAAATGTGTGTTGGACTGTGGTGTGTGTTAATGTGTGTTGGACTGTGGTGTGTGTTAATGTGTGTTGGATTGTGGTGTGTGTTGGACTGTTGTGTGTGTTGGTGCATGTTGGATTGTTGTGTGTGTTGGTGTATGTTGGATTGTGGTGTGTGTTGGTGTGTGTTGATGAATGTTAGATTGTTGTGTGTGTTGGTGTGTGTTGGATTGTGCTGTGGGTTGGTGTGTGTTGGATTGTTGTGTGTGTTCATGAATATTAGATTGTTGTGTGTGTTGGTGTATGTTGGATTGTGGTGTGTGTAGGCGTATGTTGGATTGTGGTGTGTGTTGATGAATGTTAGATTGTGGTGTGTGTTGGTGTATGTTGGATTGTGGTGTGTGTCGGTGTGTGTTGATGAATGTTAGATTGTTGTGTGTGTTGGTGTATGTTGGATTGTGGTGTGTGTTGGTGTATGTTGGATTGTGGTGTGTGTAGGCGTATGCTGGATTGTGGTGTGTGTTGGTGTGTGCTGTGGGTTGGTGTATGTTGGATTGTGGTGTGTGTAGGCGTATGCTGGATTGTGGTGTGTGTAGGCGTATGCTGGATTGTGGTGTGTGTTGGTGTATGCTGGATTGTGGTGTGTGTAGGCGTATGCTGGATTGTGGTGTGTGTTGGTGTATGTTGGATTGTGGTGTGTGTTGGCGTGTGCTGGATTGTGGTGTGTGCTGTGGGTTGGTGAGTGTTGGTGCAGTTGGTGTGGTTAGTGTGTGCTGGTGTGTGCTGTGGGTTGGTGAGTGTTGGTGCAGTTGGTGTGGTTAGTGTGTGCTGGTGTGTGCTGTGGGTTGGTGAGTGTTGGTGCAGTTGGTGTGGTTAGTGTGTGCTGGTGTGTGCTGTGGGTTGGTGAGTGTTGGTGCAGTTGGTGTGGTTAGTGTGTGCTGTTGTGTGCTGTGGGTTGGTGAGTGTTGGTGCAGTTGGTGTGGTTAGTGTGTGCTGGTGTGTGCTGTGGGTTGGTGAGTGTTGGTGCAGTTGGTGTGGTTAGTGTGTGCTGGTGTGTGCTGTGGGTTGGTGAGTGTTGGTGCAGTTGGTGTGGTTAGTGTGTGCTGGTGTGTGCTGTGGGTTGGTGAGTGTTGGTGCAGTTGGTGTGGTTAGTGTGTGCTGGTGTGTGCTGTGGGTTGGTGAGTGTTGGTGCAGTTGGTGTGGTTAGTGTGTGCTGGTGTGTGCTGTGGGTTGGTGAGTGTTGGTGCAGTTGGTGTGGTTAGTGTGTGCTGGTGTGTGCTGTGGGTTGGTGAGTGTTGGTGCAGTTGGTGTGGTTAGTGTGTGCTGTTGTGTGCTGTGGGTTGGTGAGTGTTGGTGCAGTTGGTGTGGTTAGTGTGTGCTGGTGTGTGCTGTGGGTTGGTGAGTGTTGGTGCAGTTGGTGTGGTTAGTGTGTGCTGGTGTGTGCTGTGGGTTGGTGAGTGTTGGTGCAGTTGGTGTGGTTAGTGTGTGCTGGTGTGTGCTGTGGGTTGGTGAGTGTTGGTGCAGTTGGTGTGGTTAGTGTGTGCTGGTGTGTGCTGTGGGTTGGTGAGTGTTGGTGCAGTTGGTGTGGTTAGTGTGTGCTGGTGTGTGCTGTGGGTTGGTGAGTGTTGGTGCAGTTGGTGTGGTTAGTGTGTGCTGGTGTGTGCTGTGGGTTGGTGAGTGTTGGTGCAGTTGGTGTGGTTAGTGTGTGCTGGTGTGTGCTGTGGGTTGGTGAGTGTTGGTGCAGTTGGTGTGGTTAGTGTGTGCTGGTGTGTGCTGTGGGTTGGTGAGTGTTGGTGCAGTTGGTGTGGTTAGTGTGTGCTGGTGTGTGCTGTGGGTTGGTGAGTGTTGGTGCAGTTGGTGTGGTTAGTGTGTGCTGGTGTGTGCTGTGGGTTGGTGAGTGTTGGTGCAGTTGGTGTGGTTAGTGTGTGCTGGTGTGTGCTGTGGGTTGGTGAGTGTTGGTGCAGTTGGTGTGGTTAGTGTGTGCTGGTGTGTGGTGCAGCTGTACCTGTCCCACAGCCATCCAGTCTCTTAATTCGTCGGAGTCTGGGATCTCAGTAGTACATTCTGGAAACCACTGCACTCGCTCAATAGCGCTGGGCTGAGTGAAAGAAAGGGACACAGAGGACAGAGAGTGGGAGTGACACAAAGACCAGTTTTTAAAAGCTAGGTAGCATATTTGTGCATGTGTGTTTGTGAGAGTGAGTGAGAGAGAATGTGCAGTTTGCTGGTGTAGTCACTGCACGTGCTGAAGTAGCAGAGGTGTGTGTTAGTGTGTACAGCCTCTCAAATGACAGCTGGAACTAGGATTTGAAACCTTTTTAAATGATGACAGTTTCACTGAGATCCACATTTACTATGGGCACTAGGTAACAGCAGGTAATTTGGCTCTGCAGAGAACCTAATGTTAAGCCATTTTCACTTATCCTCCCAAATCCTTACATACTTTATACTTCAGAACATAAATATCAAAAAACACAGCAAATACAGGCATACTACAGTAATATATCAGAAACACTACATTTTCTATTCAATAACATGGAAGCAAATGTCAAAATGGAGGCATGTGCGGTATTAGGTTGCAGTGGGGTTAATGTGTGGAGTGGACATTATGATGTGCTGCCTGTTACCTCAGGTTCATCCCGCCAGTCAACGTTGAGTTCACCCTGAAAACCCTGCAGGGTCAGACCCAAACCACGTCGCCCACGCTGCGTTGACGCTTCCACAATCTCTCTCCGACCCTGTCCAAACTTCCCCAAACCCTCGCCTTCTCTGAAACCCATTTTGGCCTGAGAGAGAACAAGAAAGAAAGAGAGAGAGGAAATTTAAAGAATATCACATTACATCTGTGGAAGAAGCTGAGTAGTGGTTGTACTTTGAGTCTGTGTGCATTACCATGAGTTTCTGTGAGACACTATTGTACATAGAAAACTGAGAAGACCCTTGATTGGGAGGTTCACTCTTCTGGGCATTCTGGGATTGTGGAGGCCTTGAGAAACTGGGTCTGCAATCCTCAGGATCGCTCAGAGACTCACTCTGGCTGGAGTCTGTAAGAAGATGTGCATGCAAAATCAAACACACACACAGACACACACACAAATAACCACATTGTTTTGGGTCATATTGAGTGTGTAAGAAGATGTGCATATGGAAACAAACATACACACAGACACACACACAAATAACTACATTGTTCTGATTCATATTGTAGTTAAGGTTATTCCTACACGACGTACAAAATAAGATCCTCATCTATAACATCCTTTCTGTTACTGGTCACCACGAGTCATATGGAAGTACCTGTAAAAACTATTTAGCACTTAATTAAAATGTTTTACATAGCAATGAAACGATATTAGGCCACTCCCACCCTGGCTGTTGGCTCTTTGTGATGACTCGTCATCGTCAGAGCTCGCCTCCTCCTCCTCCTCCGGACGTCTCCTTTTCCACTTTGATTTACCGTCCGGGATCTCAGCCCTCCGCTTCATATTGCCTTTAGTGACGACTGAAGTAAACAAAACATGCAAAACAAGCCTTATCGATACTTCATCGAGAGCTGAATGCTGTCACTTACACTGTCAATTCCGCAGAGATTTATGTAATGTAAAGACAAATGTGTATAGCATTGAAGTGAACAATTTACTGATCCCTAAATTCATAATTAAACTTTCGAACTACTAACAAAGGGTGACAGAGGGACCGGATAAAGAAGCAGAAGAAATTCCGTCAACGCGTTATACGTATGGATGGCGCCTAACTGTTCCAAACTATCTTTTCTCCACTTGATTCTCCGAGGAAGCCCGTGTCGATCATGCAACTTATTGACATACACAAGCGACAAATCCCATAAAATCGGTGTAACTTACTAACCCACCTCGACAAACGACAACTGCATATTATATTGTTTGATTACACTCAGTATTTCGTTTGTGATCACTTTTGCAAGTCAACCATGTGGTTTCTGCATTAGTTTTAAATTTTACGGAAAGAGGACTTACGTCTTGCTGCTCCGACTCAGTAACTTGTTAGGTCAAATGACCATCGCAAACAGTCTCTACCTCCGGAGAACAACAGTGCAAAGCCAGCACAGAAGAAAGAGCAACAGAATTTCAATTTTAAAACTGTCGCTTAAAACGCAGTCTACATAGCTATCGAAACCGAACGAATGCAAAATGTGTTAAGTTTCGATTTCAGCTCCTCGATATGCAGCTGCCAAGTGATGCTTGCTAATATTATCTGCAATCTTTGTAGTACAGGTATGATTGCGGACGGATTTGGGAATGCAAGACCATTCACGTAGACACGGATGTTTCTATAATTAACGTTGAAGCGTCTACCTGTGACTCTCTAAGTTTTAACGATTTATAATCTCAAAATGTGTAAATATTAGCCCTGGTATATTTCCTAAAATGACGCCGGGGTCTTCACATGCCGCTGGCGCACATTAGTGACGAATGGTGGCTGTCGTTGAAGGAAGTCAAGCGCCTGTGTGAAAGTCGTTGGTGTAACGTTCATAGATCGTATAATTCATGTTTTCAGTCATAAATGTACAATCCTTTCGTAAAATAAGATAATATGAAAATATATGCCCTCATCTTTCGCACGTAAACCAAGATTTAAAGGACTGATGTTAGATCGGTTTTAGTTTATTTCCCTGCAGTGCCACCCAGTGGCCATCTGAAGTGAAAATTTGAAGTGAGCGCAAACCGAGTAAGCTCATATGCACATTCAAAACATGAACGCTTACTCGTATTATGTTCATACTAAAAAAAAAAAAAAAATCCTCTCTTACCATTACAATGCACTGTTTTGTCAAAGATGGGTCGTTAATGCTGTAGTAACTAACTTTAATGTGGCATTTGTGTAAAAAAAAAAAAACTGACAGTTTTAGGACTAAATGGTGGATGTGTAACTTTTATCTTTTATTGTAATGTTTAAATGCCGTTGGGTCTTCTGTGTGTTCTTGTGGGTTGCTTGCTTGCTTGCTTGCTCTCTCTCTCTCTCCCTCTACTCCTGTTCCAGCCCTGCCGGAGCAATTTGTAACCCTAGCGACGGGCGGGAGCAGGCTGTAAAAGGTGATGGTCCAAAATGGCGCCCTCTCTCTTCTTCCGACTGCGCACTGGCTGGCACTTGCAGTAACGAACAGCTTTGGCCGACGCCTGCGATTCTGTGTCCGAAGGAACGTACGAACGCCGTATACTGTTTGCGTGAGTGGGTTTGAACCGACGTTATCCGATACTTACACGCACTTTGCTTGTTCTTGCAGTCTTGCACCCGAAGCTGGAGTAGCCTGAGGACTGGAAAGAACATGCTACAGAGACGGAACACGGCCAGTCGCTGGCTCGCTCACCTGCAGAGCTCCGCTCACGGAGGGAGCATCTTGCTATCAAAGATTGTAACTTTCAAACGAAGGGCGTTTGTACATTGCAGTTGTGGATAACGAGAGTACGGTTTTGTATATTTAATGTCTTAAAATTTTACTTGCTTAGATTCGGTTCCGCTCATCCAGCGGGTAAAATTCCTCTACTGTGCCCTGCGTTTTGTGGATAGTCCTGTCAGTCGGGTGAAAGTATTTATTAACGTGTTCACTGTGGTGTGGGTGTGTTTTTTTTTTTCCTCTTATGATTTTGCGCACGGGTCATGAATTTGAAACACGCTAACTTCACTATCAAGCTTGTGTTAAAACGCACAAGGGGTTCTTTTGGTTGATAGAGAACATAGGAAAAGATTGATAAAAGCCAGTAATCGGGAGGTAGAAATCGTAATGTTGGAAGAGTCGTCGGGTTTCCCCAATCACACAACATTGTCAACTTCAGACTGGCCTTCGTCTGAATCAAAGATAAGCACAACAGATAATCATAAAACAGAATGTCTTTAAGTATCTTTAAGTCCACTAGAAATAAGCGACAAATGTCCAGCGCTGGTCCACCGAAAAGAAAAATGTAATCTGCAAAAAACAACAACAACAACAAAAAAACTCACAGTATACGGTATACCATAACAAAAAGAAAAAATACAAAAATACGTTCCTTCTCCAAACTGGACGTCCACTCGCGGGAGACGCGCCGGAGTTAGCCGGAACGAGTTTCACTAATTGTCCTTTTAATAAACTCCACAGTTCATTTACGTTTCTTCCCTTACTTTTATGTATAAACGAACTAAGAAGTTGTTTTTGTTGTTGTTGTCGAAGCTGCAGAATTTAAAACTGGCGCCACACATTACAGACTCGCACTTCCTCTTCACCCCGTGAATCCTCACCGTTGCCTAACACCCTGCTGAAATAACCTTGGTTAGTGATACCTTAAAGAACCCACACCTACATACCGTCCTGTGACAGTGGGAAAAAAACCGTACCCTTACATTATAGAGGAAAATACATACCCCTGCTTTTCTTCATAATGTATGCCTTTCATAATGAATTAAAATGATCTGACCCAGAACTCAATGTGTCAGTGTCACAAACTGACAGCGTTGGCACAGCAATACGTGACACAACTGCATTGTGTGTATTACTTATTTGGGTTTTCTGTCATTGAGTTAGCGTGTTGTTAGAGGTTTGCTCTATATGGTTTTATGCCTTAGACCCCAACCATTTTGGCCCATTGTTTTATTGTCAGTATTTGTGTTTTATAAATTTTATTTGCATATTTTGTTTGTACTTGTAATAAAAGCAACCCTTTTTTCTCTGTATCTGGGTCTTGCTCTGGCTGGTGTCTCGGAGATACACGGGAACCTAGTGGGGGGGTGGGTGCAACTGCACTGTACCTCCGTTGTACAGCCTCTCCCAATTTGTGACATTTGTATTAAAGAAATATTTCACATCCAGGTGACAGTACTCTTGATTTGTCTAGAATAATACAATGCCAAACATCAATTTGTAAATCTGGGCAGAACATCAGCATAAATTATAGGCTATGTTTAAGTACTAATCAGTCTTTCCAGGATTTCGCGGTCCTTTGGGGGATTGTTGGGGCCTAAATTGCCCGATTTCGCGGCAGCTTTTCTAAAAAAATAAAATAAAAATGCGATGCATGTTGCGACGCTTTTAGGAAACAAGTGAAAATTGGAAAAATAGTTGCGTTTTTTTTTGTTTTGAATTATAATTGAATCTCTCACCGGAGTTTGCCCTGCAGAAGTAGGTCGCAAGCGCTGCTTCCCGCTTGTAGCCACCGCTCATGTTTGGCCGTCTTTTATGTTGGCGTTTCTACCGTGCGCGACCGAGAATATATTCCTGCAATGTGTACAGAACGCAGCATTTTCGTTGCCGGCTATTTCATGAAGAAAAGGATAGCCTTCTGGAGGTCTTTAGAAAAGACCGACTTCCTCTTCGGCGTGATGCTAACCGTTAGCATACTGACAGATTTTGTCAGACAGAGCCCCAGCCGTCATAGCAACAACTTTGACAACGACACATTGATTGACTGACACACATACAGACAAATCACTATTGAATTCAGATATGCGGTGCATTATTTGTAATTTTTGACTGGGTTAGGTAATAAGGAATGGGACAGAACATGATAAACGTCGATGTAAGCGCTGAACACAAGTATAGTCTTATAATTATTATTTTAGTTGTGGTGAAAACAGGGACAATTTGGTAGCAAAGGTTGAAAACAGGGACGTTTTAGTGTTTTACAGATATTTTTCGGGACCGTATCTTTAGCAGTTATTTTTGTTGTTAAATGTGAGACATTCGTTTCACACCTGTCTGCATCATCACAACATAAAACAAGTGAAACATATGGCTCAGCGTTTTGTACCAGGGACTGCTATGGTTGGTGAAATTCGCGGAAAACTACGATGGTTGGTCAAATCTGCGGAAAAGTCGCAGTGACTAGAAAAATTACAAGGGCGTGCAGAATTCACGGGGATTGGTTGAATTTGCGTTAATTGTTGCGAAATCCTGAAGGGACTGACAAATT
Organism: Chanos chanos; assembly: GCF_902362185.1. Lineage (NCBI taxonomy): Eukaryota > Metazoa > Chordata > Actinopteri > Gonorynchiformes > Chanidae > Chanos > Chanos chanos. The sequence continues at coordinate 78,927 of NC_044504.1, forward strand.
AAGATTCGTGTCAAAGCTCAGGCAGACTAATGAGTCTTCACGGTGACTGATGCGGCGACACCTGGCCTAATATGTCAGCAGAAACAGATCTTCTTCTGTAGTCTCATTAATGTTGCTGTTGTTGTCCTGCTTTCTGATGTGGCGTTTAACTGTTGGATACATCTTGCACACAAGGTCTCATTAGACTAAGCCTTACACTACTAAGCATCTTCATCACTAACTGGCCTGAGGAATGGACGTGCAAGCGGAATGTTCTTTTCATACCTGCAATCAGCTATGGGCCACATTATTATTATTATTGTTATTATTATTATTATTATTATTATTATTATTATTATTATCCATTTGTTGTTGGTAGCAAGGTACAAACAGAATGACCGCTGAATACTATCTTCAGTGATGCAGTAAATTAGGTTGTAATGAATATGTAATCAGTATCATTCTGTGTGTTGTCCTGGAAATATTATTTCTGATTTTTTCCCCCACATTTCTGGATCAGACATAAATTTAGAATCTTTGAGTTTAGTAAAGAGACAGTGCTTCAAAGAGCTGTTTAAATCTTACAAAACTCATACTCAGGGACAAAGACACAGTGGCACATCAACATGCATGTAAACACATGTACATGCACACATATGCACATGCACATGCATACACACAACAGCTATAGACACTATATAAACATTGAAACATGTGAACTGTTATACAGTCAACCCAGGCTTAATAAGTGCCAGTCTGGATGAAGAGAAGCCACTGACAGGACTGCTGGCAGAGGTGTGTGTGTGTGTGTGTCACAGCAGGAACACACACTGCACATGTAGATGGTGTACCTATGAGACATATCATTTGGACTTCAGACACAATGTTCTGCCGCATTCTCCACTTGACACCAGGATATATCTGTTACCTGCAGGGGAGTCCAGTGGTCCTCTCTGACACAAAATTACAGTATGACCACTGAATTTAAGAAAATGCCCACATTGTTAAAATCAGTGAGTCATGCAATGATCTGTTCAGACTGACTTGAGATGAATGTTGAGGTTGAAAATATGAGGTCATTTATGCAAAATTGCTCTGTTCTTTTATTCCTTTTTCTCACAAGACTCATAACTTAAACTGAGGGTTTGCATATTAGCACTGAGGATTCTTCATACATGGCAGCATACTGTCATAGCAACAGGACAAAAACAGGCATGTTTAATTTTTAAAAAATTAGAAAAAAAATCTTCTACATCTACATTCAGATATAACTCATTTTTAAAAAAATATTTTTCACATCAATAATTGCCTTTGTTTTCTCAGTTATCAGGCAGGTATAGTTTACTGCAGTTTAATTTTAAATGATCCCAGCCTGCAGCCAATGTTCTTTTGCCATCTAGTTAAGTGCATTTAATTTGATCTATTACCAAACAGCATGAGATACGTACTTCACATTTCCACAGGAGCTTTTTCGTCTCTCCAACCAGAAGTTAGTCACCTTCTTCCATTTTTAGAGTGAAAAATCTCAACAATTAGATGACTGGTTGATTGTTTTGACAATGCTGATCCAGTATGGAGTAAGTGCAGAGAGAGAGAGAGCGAGAGATTCTTTCTTTGCAGCCAAGACTGAAATGCTGGTCATTGGTCCCCCTACGCATAAGCATCTTTTTAGTGATCTTACCCTAAATTTTGACAGCTGTATCATCTCTCAAAACTGTTCAGCTAAAAAACCTCGGTGTGATTTTTGACTCTAGTCTTCGCTAGTCACTCGTATCAAAAACACAGCCAAAACTGTCTTGTATCATCTCCGTAACATTGCTAAAAGTAGGCTCTTTCTAATTATGGCTGATGCAGAAACCATTGTTCACGCATTCGTCATGCCTTGCCTCGATTACTGCAGTGTTCTGTACTCTGGCCTGCCTGCTTCTCATACCAAAAGTCTTCAGCTGGTCCAGAATGCTGCTGCTAGAATTCTGACCAGAACGAAGAAGTTTGATCACATTACCTCTGTCCTGGCTTCCTTTCATTGGCTCCTAATTCATGCAAGGGCAGATTTTAAGGTCCTCTTATTAACATATAAAATTTTACATGGGCTTGCGCCCTCCTACCTGTCTGGCTTAATTACACCCTGTAACCCACCTCGCACACTGCGCTCTCAAGATTCTGGATTATTAGTCATTCCAAGAGTTAAAAAGGAGTCCGCTGGCAACTGAGGCTTTTCCTACTGTTCTCCCTTCCTCTGGAATGGTTTACCTACAGAAGTTAGAGAGGCAAACTCTCTCAATACCTTTAAAAAAGACTTATCTATTTTCTCGAACTTATGCATAATATAATTTTGATTTGACTTTGTTATAGATATGTAAAGCCCTTTGAGACTATAAATAGTGATTATTATTATTATTATTATTATTATTATTATTATTATTATTATTATTCTTTTTAAGGAGTGTCCTGTGGCAATGGCTTAACATAAATTACCTAAATTAAGAGCTAGATCTAAATTAATTAATTTCAGAATTTAACTTTTATAGGATATATATTTGTAGAATGCTGGTCAGTGATATGGTGTAATTTGTTTCATCTTACATAAAGAAAGATAACAATCATGCATGATTTTCCATTAAAGTCATTTTCATCTCCATTACATCTTCATTATTGTTGATGTAATTTTGTCTTTAGCACAGACCTGTAATAGCTTCATTTCATTTCAATAATATTATGCATTTTCAGTTTCATCACTGTTTACTGCAAATGCTTTTGAAGGTCAGGTGAGATTGACCTAATACTAAAAGCCAGAACACATTCGTTTGTGTTTAAGATATGATCCGATTTTGACTTAGTATTTTGGTCCAATAATATTGCAGAAATATGAGTTCAGGTTTCCAGATGCTTTGAACTCTGACCCCTGTTCTCTACACCTGTAGAGTCAGGCAGCATGGAGGGTTAGGATCGCCATACTACTTGGGCTGACAGGAATTCAGAATGTCAGGCTATGGCTCATGTCAGCTTACTGTGCACTGCAAGCCATCCCCTCATCAGCTGTGGTGAGACAGAGAGAGAGAGAGAGAGAAAGAGGGAGAGAAAGAAAGAAACAGTTCAATTTGTCTAAATGCATTGTGCTTTTATAAATCTATTGTATCTCTTATTCTTTGCCCCTGAGATACTCAACTACCAAACATGAAACGGTCTCCCTTTTTCCATGTCTATGCAGCCTGGCACGCTGACAAAGAGAAACGCATCACAAAGAGATACTGTAGCAGAAATGTATCCCACTGAGAGATTTACTGTACAGTGAAGCAATGGTCGAGAGAGAGACAGATACATATAGTAAATATATCACACAGACAGAGAGATAACGTAGGGTAAATGTCAGCATATGGATGCATTAGGGGTACTGTGAGTTACAGGTATGGATGCATTAGGGGTACTGTGGGTTACAGGTATGGATGCATTAGGGGTACTGTGAGTTACACATTAGGGGTACTGTGAGTTACAGGTATGGATGCATTAGGGGTACTGTGAGTTACAGGTATGAATGCATTAGGGGTACTGTGAGTTACAGGTATGGATGCATTAGGGGTAATGTGAGTTACAGGTATGGATGCATTAGGGGTACTGTGAGTTACACATTAGGGGTACTGTGAGTTACAGGTATGAATGCATTAGGGGTACTGTGAGTTACAGGTATGGATGCATTAGGGGTACTGTGAGTTACACATTAGGGGTACTGTGAGTTACAGGTATGGATGCATTAGGGGTACTGTCGGTTACACATTAGGGGTACTGTGAGTTACAGGTATGGATGCATTAGGGGTACTGTGGGTTACAGGTATGGACACATTAGGGGTACTGTGAGTTACACATTAGCGGTACTGTGAGTTACACATTAGCGGTACTGTGAGTTACAGGTATGGACACATTATGGGTACTGTGGGTTACAGGTATGAATGCATTAGGGGTACTGTGAGTTACGGGGTAATGTGAGTTACAGGTATGGATGCATTAGGGGTACTGTGAGTTACACATTAGGGGTACTGTGAGTTACAGGTATGAATGCATTAGGGGTACTGTGAGTTACAGGTATGGATGCATTAGGGGTACTGTGAGTTACACATTAGGGGTACTGTGAGTTACAGGTATGAATGCATTAGGGGTACTGTCGGTTACACATTAGGGGTACTGTGAGTTACAGGTATGGATGCATTAGGGGTACTGTGGGTTACAGGTATGGACGCATTAGGGGTACTGTGAGTTACACATTAGCGGTACGGTGAGTTACAGGTATGGACACATTATGGGTACTGTGGGATACAGGTATGAATGCATTAGGGGTACTGTGAGTTACAGGTATGGATGCATTAGGGGTACTGTGAGTTACACATTAGGGGTACTGTGAGTTACAGGTATGGATGCATTAGGGGTACTATGAGTTACAGGTATGGACACATTAGAGGTACTGTGGGTTACACATTAGGGGTACTGTGAGTTACAGGTATGGATGCATTAGGGGTACTGTGAGTTACAGGTATGGATGCATTAGGGGTACTGTGAGATACAGGTATGGATGCATTAGGGGTACTGTGAGTTACACATTAGCGGTACTGTGAGTTACAGGTATGAATGCATTAGGGGTACTGTGAGTTACAGGTATGGATGCATTAGGGGTACTGTGGGTTACAGGTATGGATGCATTAGGGGTACTGTGAGTTACAGGTAAGCCTGACAAATGCTGTGATACTGTCCACTTATTCTACAGGCCACACTACCCTGTCCCATCTGAAACTCACTCTAGACAGCTCATAGCAAAAGAACTAAAAATAAAATAAAATAAAATAAAGCAAAATAAAATAGAAATAGCAATATGTGTATATATGTGTGTATTGATTGTACATATTTAAACTAAATATTTGTTTCTGTATGTGCAGTGCATTTTTACTGTGTGTGTGTGTATATATGAATATATGTATACATAAATACACATAGACATATAGATATATAGATAGATATATACATATACATATACATACATACATACATAAATATATATAGATCTGTCCAGAAGAGCGCAGTCCTAGGAACAGCTCAGCTACTGTGCAGGACCCTCAAGCTCCCAGGCCTCTGGTAGAGAACCCGAGCTGGGAGGGGAAAGAAGACCACTCACAGAGGCAATATATAAATAAAAAGTATGTATATATGCAGTATGTATGTGAATTTGCTCCCTGTGTTTCGGGTTGGGCACTCTGGTCCACCATCCAGGGTGCTTCTCACAAACACAAACCACATCAGGACCAAGACTACCCAGGTCTGTCTGAGCTGTCATACATCACTGAGTAAACAGATAGCCTGTGAGGCCTCTTAACTTTGCTAGGTTATGGGGAAATGCTGTATAATGCTGTATAATGTAAAATACTAAAGATGCACAGAGGATTGGTGTATCGACAATGCAATGTTTGGTAGCCTTAAAAATGGTGTGGATAAATTTGACTTAGGGGAGACATAGTCAGTGAGTCATATAACTGTGACCTGATTTGGACTTTTTGGAACCATCATCAATATTTTTTCAACAGAAATGCACGGTCCAGGTTCTAGATTAAGTGCCGGCACTGGCATTGGCACCGTGTCAGTGGAAAGGGACAAAGGAAGAAGAGCAGCCAGTTGTAATCATCTCTTTCCTCCTCATCCAGTTAGAGCACAGCATTAATGGGGAACCCTTAAGTCAAGGCTCTCTGAGATCAGTGAATGAATACATGTGAATTTCATGGCTCAGATATTAATAGGGTTATACGCTGAGGGCTTTCAACAAAAAGGATAGATTTGAGGTCATTCGAGATAACCTTTGAGTCTGAATTGTTTATACAATCACTAATGATTGTTTTAAATGACTTAGATTTTATTGTTAGACTTTTGTTTTTTTCAAGTTTCCTCCACTGTGTACACAAAATTCATTTTAAAATGTCTTACAAAACAGTATCACATGCTTATCATTCTTTGTACTCATTATCACACAGACAATGTTATGATCAACACTAATTTTATCCTAATTAATTATGAATAACATTACGGTACTAACTCTTGCTCTAACCCTAAACCCTAAGTCTAACCCTAACCCAAATTCTGATACATGGAACACATGCTATTTTTAAATTTTATTTATTTATTTAAAATATTAGACCACCACACCAAATGTGCCAACACTCAAGATAATGAAACAAGTCCTCTAGACTGGTTTCTTCTCTTAGACACAGATAGTTTGAGTTTCCTTGGATTCCAAAAGGTGCAGCCAAGAGATCATCTGTTTCTTTGTGGAAATGCACCATGTGATCACAGCCACAAACAAAGTTTTGTTCATAGAGTGAGAGTATGGAATAAAACAAACTGAGGTATACAAAGCAATGGTAAATAGGATAAAACAAAGTAGCTTGCACACCACTGTGAGGTACTGCCGGTTCACCAATTATTAACATTACTGCAGAAAGTATGTGTGTGTGTGTGTGTGTGTGTGTGTGTGTGTATGTGTTTGATCTCCCAAAAGTTTTTAGCCTGTTGTTGGGGTGTTAACCTAGCTACCTAAAGTCTCTAAATCTCTACCTCAGCCAGACAGTTCATATTATAATGAACATAAAGAAACAGTGTTTACACTGCAGGTGAAATCATGCTGGAGTGAGCTTGTGTGTGAGTGTTAGCATTTGTAAGAGCGAAATTGGTGAGTGGGATCCCCAGAAACATAGTTAAGTGCATGGGGACATTTATGAGGGTAGCACAAAAGGAAAAAAAAAAATTTTTGGTTGGTGGAGAGGATGTCTTGGAGCAAGACTGATTGTTTGACTGATATCTTGTAGAACCCTAGCAACTCTTAGGATCCTCTTGGATAAGACAGCAATGCACATATTTCATTTTTCACTTTTTCATGTGTATAGGTTTGTGTTTTTAAGTGTGTATGCGAGAGAGAGAATAAGTAGAGGTGTATGTAACATTGTGTGTGTGTGTGTGTGTGTGTGTGTATTTTCTGTGAGAGTGTAACTGCCATTTCATGTTTGCTTCTCCTCGGGATGAATCATGAAAGAGACCCTAAAACATATTCACCTTCTTTCGAAATGAAAGACATTCCTTTTTTTTCCCTTTAAATGCCTTTTTATGTTATTTCTTTGCCCCAGACAAATAAAATGAATTGTATTGTATAGGGACAAACCTCAGTGCAGGGCAAAAAAAACCTTGTGAAGATCCATTATTTTAGTTTATGAAATTCTGTATACACTGTATAGGAGGTGCAAAAGAACTTGACCATAAACAGAATTTGATCTCTCAAAGGTATGGATCTTTCACACAGTCCCACTGTGGTAGTAGTTGGGGAAAAGTAATTTAAAAATGCAAACTTGTTTTCCTTAAGAATCTCAGCCTGGAAAGAACATTGCTGCCAACATGATGTAAAAATGAATTATTCCAATGATTCCTGACTACATCTCATTCCTCTCTAGAGGGTTCTATGGTTTCCATTTGTCTTTTACACTATTTCTTTTATTGCCATTCAGGTACAATTCAACCTTCCTCTCTAGAAGCATAGGCAAACATATATTAAAAAGGGTAGCACAAGAGTAAAGAAACAGTGTATTCTCTCTCTCTCTCTCCCTCTCTCTCCCTCAGACACACACACACACACACACACACACAAGAGAGGATATAATCACATTTACATACATTTTTAATTATCTAATGTATCTCTGCCAGCTGATGCTATAAATCCACAGTTAATGTGATGAAACAAATGCGCTGTCATGTGTCCTAAATGGACTGTTTACAGTAAACAAGCCATCAGGTGATGGGTGACTGTACAGCGAGGTGCGATGGAAGACAGGTTTAACTTCCAAACGGCAAAAACACCAGCACAAAGTAAAGCCTGATTCATTTATACTAGAGATCTACTTCAACAGCAAAATTAGAGAAATGAAATGTATATATTTGTATAATCAGCAACTGTTTACTTGTTAACAATCTGATATGTAAAGCACTATGAAACAGTCAAAAGACATTAAAATACTCTTTTTATTAACTGTAATCAAAAAGCCTTAATGATGTCTGTGGTGACAGTTTATTAGTGGATTGATGATGAATTCTGTGCAGAGTCAGAATTCTGGGCTACCCATATGATGCATTACAAACCATTAGTAATGCATTAAATGACATTTTACTTGGAGCTTTCCTGCACTTTGAATGCGTGTCCTCATTCATAAACACCAGCAAAAATGAAAGCTCACATCTACACTGCACCCATTCCAGTGTTTATATGGAAACATCAGTCCAACGCTAATGTTATTTTAGACACATCATAGGGAGCCGTTGCTAATGTCAAAAGCAGTTTGATCCGCCTCAAATGACTGTGTGTGGGGTTTCATTTGCCATTTAATTTAACACTCATTGATCCTCTGCTGAAAAACATTTACCAACATCTAAACACTTAAAACGTGTATAATCACTTCTCAGGAAGTTAAAACTATTGTGACAAACTGAAATGGCCAATGCTATTTTTGGAGGCAACTGTTTTATTATTTACAATTACAGACTTGAGTTTAAGGTGTCCAGCTAAGGACCTACGTCAGCTGCCTTCATTAGTTTTAGACATCTTCTTACGTTTTTTAAGTATTTCAGGTGAGATAATTCCCAACCATTTTAACATATGTAAGATAACACCTTAACAAAAATGTTACTAATTGTCGATGACTCTTTTGAGCCAGGTCATCGTATTGGCCGAAAATAGGTTTCGGGACCAGTTGGGAGGGTCCGTGAGGAACTTAGCGTCATTTTCCCCTCTCTCAGTGCCATGACAACAAAGGGGGAAAAACGGGACCGTTCAACTGTATGACATGAAGCGGAGGGGCTGTGCTACAGGGAGGGGTGAGCCTCTGCGGGTCCATGTCACATCAAACTCCGCTGGAAAATTGTCAGGGGCAGCACTCTGCTTTTAACACAGAGAGCGTGTGGATTGCTCTAGTCAGGTATCCCCACCCACCGAGTCGGAGCAGGGAATAGGGAAAAGGAGCAGGATCACTGTCGCTCATTGTTCAGACTCAGTAATCTGACTGAAGCTTGCTTTTCATATGTACCTCCCAGCGATCTCCCCTCAGAGTGATTTAACTACAACCCTCCTACGGGCCGAGGATTCCAACGTCGCCCTTTACTGGGCGAGATCAAGTGTACGTTTGTAAAACATATTTTACAACGGAAGTAATCTTGTATGCTACGCGAGCGGACCGAATGAGCTTAAACAATATGTTTAAGAAAAGCAAAAGCAAAATGTTGGTGGATGAAGAAGAGGACGACATATCTTGGCATCACGACCACGCACGTAAGGTAAATTAGATACGAATTAAGTGCAACAAAGACTGTAAAGGTTATGACGATACATTTTAAATGATCTTGGCAGCATTTAACATGAATAAAGAGAGTTAGAAATTAAGTTTTATAATGCTTTGACATTAAGTTGGTTTTACCCACTTTTGTATTAGGCAGTAAACCTTTTGTTTAACCTGGAATATAAACTGGAACGTTATCTCAACAAGCCCGACAGAAAAATTATAATTGCACTACCACGACTCCAGTTCTCAGAGGTTAAACTAAAGTAGTCTACCCTGTACATCTATAAGAAATGCAGTCGTTCGAATTGGTAATTTAACACAAGACTTCATGATAAGTATATCATTCCTAACAGGTGTGTCAGCAAAATGTATTCAGTGGTAGGGAGAACGGAATCCGCCCTCTCCTGAAAATAATGCTTAAAATACCGCCGCTGCTTCTGCTCTCCCAATAAACAAGACACCCTTTACCATTCACACTAGACAGGGACCTATAGCGTAGCTGAAGGAATCGGCGGAATAAAAATAAACGATGGTTATGCCCCCACCAAAGAAACACATGCCAAACGAGATAACACTCAAATCTTTACTCTGAGCTCACCGAACTAGCATCACGTTTAGAGCCTTGTCATCTTACTTAAAACTTTAAAAGTGGTCTTTGGCTGCGGTAGGCCCTGACCACAAGATGTAAAACATAACGCGCATTATCGTAGCCTGATAAGCAGGGGATACTTTCACACAAATGTAGACATGGAAGTCTTAGTTTCTGCCCCAGGAAATGGAGGAAGACTCATCCGTTTTATTTAGATTTAGATAGTAGAATGCATGCCATGTAGAAAGACAGACAGGAGTTACATTGGCTCCTTTTTTGAATGCATCTCTGAGACAATGTAACCTACTGATTGCTAATTATTCTGTGATACCTGGGAAAAGCTTAATAATCAGTATTTAATTCAGAGGTAATAGAAATAGTAAACGGCAAGGAGGGATTTTTTTTTTTTTATCAGAACATGGTGCATATCAATTAATCAATCAGTCACATTTTGCTTAAATTTGCTGAAAGTTGTCTGACAACCCACTAAGCCTTCCAGCTAGGCCTGGTCAGCGCCTGAAGACTCATTTTGTTCCTTGCTCTGGAATTGTACAACTGGCCAGAACAAGACAGAAGTATGTTTTTAACACAGTTATCAAACTCTTTGCATCTTGCTTTTCACAGAGAAAATGCCTTTTCTGTATTTCTTCACTAAAACAACTCTGTTTACAGGCCCCAGTCAACTACAGTGTATTTAAACTGTCCAGAGCAGTTCTACCTGATCTAATGCTCCACTGGTCACAGCATTTTCCAGTCTGAGATTCTGTGATTTCAATTTGGAAATTGCTAGAAAATACATTTGTTAACATTGGGTTCAGTACTAAATAAGTTAGCCAGAGGTGACTTGACTAGATGTGTTTCTGTCTCTAGACGAACTCTGGGAAAGTCACCCACCTGCCATCTCTGTGTCACCATGGTGATACACATTTCAAATGATTTGACCTTTGGTGATTTGACCTTTGAATTCTGATATTCTGTATCACAAAGTAGTTTTTACACCCTCATACATATTTTGAAACAAACATTGCTCTGTTTTTGTGGCTGGTTTCCCTCTTCAGGGAAGAGAGGGAGGGGCACAGAGAGAGAGAGACAGAGAGAGAGAGAGAGAGAGAGAGAGAGAGAGAGGGGAAAGGAAAGGAGTATAAGAAACAGTATGGAGCAGAGGGGAATGAGAAAAGCGGCAGAAGCTGAAATGAAGCTGAAATATTCTGAGTTTCACTTCCCTGTCATATCACAAAAACAGAATAAACAGAGAATCTGATGGAAATGTCCCAGTCACTAAACCAGTGTGTGAGTGTGTTCACGTGTTTGTATTGTGTGTGTGAATATGAGAGAGAGACAGTATGTATATGTAAGAGAGAATCCAGGGTGCTTAACAGTGGTAAACAGGAGGTCTGACTGAGAGCACACAGAGCAATAATTATAAACTGCTTTCTCTGCTTTTCTTTTAAAAGCAAGAAGTTGATTTGAAAGGATTTCAAAAGCTTGCCTCAGTCTCTCTGTTCCTGTGAGAGTTGAACTGGAGGAGAAGGGGGGGTAGGGGAGAGGGGGTGCATTGCTGGAAGAGGAAGAAGTCAAACCCTAACCAGGATATTCCACTGTGAAACAGCTTGATTGGTAGCTTTCTGTAGCAGGTTGGATATGATTGGACACAAGAGTTGCCATTCAGGCCAAGAATTTTGTGTAGTAGCTTAAGAGCAAGGTGGCTAAGGTGGTGAATAATTAGAAAATTAAATGTTCCCCAATTCAGTGTAAAGTTTAAAATCAGTTTTAACTGTGTCATCCTCTCTCTCTATATATATATTTCTTAAATTCACTCTGTGTGTGTGTAAGTGTGTGTTTGTTTGTGTGTGAGAGAGAGAATGAGAGGGAGAGAGAGAGACTTTGTTCTGATTGCATTACTTAATACTTTCCGTTCTCAGAATGAGGGAGCAAAAGAAGTGGAGGAAACACTGAGCCCCTCAACAAAGGTATGTCTCCAGACACACACACACAGTCACACACTATGACTTACACACACACACAGTCACACACTATGACTTACACACACACACACACACACACACAGTCACACACTATGACTTACACACACACACAGTCACACACTATGACTTACACACACACACAGTCACACACTATGACTTACACACACACACACACACAGTCACACACTATGACTGATACACACACACAGTCACACACTATGACTTACACACACACACACACACACACACACACACAGTCACACACTATGACTGATACACACACACACACAGTCACACACTATGACTTACACACACACACACACACACACACACACAGTCACACACTATGACTTACACACACACACAGTCACACACTATGACTTACACACACACACACACACACAGTCACACACTATGACTTACACACACACACAGTCACACACTATGACTTACACACACACACACAGTCACACACTATGACTTACACACACACACACACAGTCACACACTTTCACTTACACACACACACAGTCACACACTATGACTTACACACACACACAGTCACACACTATGACTTACACACACACAGTCACACACTATGACTTACACACACACACAGTCGCACACTATGACTTACACACACACACACACAGTCACACACTTTCACTTACACACACACACAGTCACACACTATGACTTACACACACACACACACAGTCACACACTATGACTTACACACACACACAGTCACACACTATGACTTACACACACATACAGTCACACACTTTCACTTACACACACAAGTGGTCCAGCCATGTTGAAATTTAGTGTACATGAGGGCCTTTTGTCATACATTCATGTGTTTCCCCCGTTTTGTCCTCCCTGGTAACAAGGTTGAAACCAGTAATCACTATGTTGCTGATATGTGCATCTGGGCTTTCTGACCGTTTTAAGCCCAGCAGTGTGCATAGTGAGAGGAAAGACAATGAAAAGGCAGTTCCCAGTGTTTACACAATGTGCCTAACAGGATGTAAGTTGAAGTGAGAGAAGACAGACTATGCTTCTGTCTGTGTGTTTGAATATATTTACAGGAAAGTGTGTTTAATCAGATGTTTGTCGAAGGGAGGGTGTGTGTGAGAATACATTTACAGGAAGACAGGCTTAATAGGATGTTTTTCAGAGTTAGGCTGGGAGGGGGGTAGGTGTTTTCTGTATGCATGTGTTTCAGGAGCTGTGTCACATTCTTTCACAATCTTAACAAAAAGCAAAACAAGCCTTAGAATAGCACACGTTGTGTGATGGCAGTGCTTTTCAGATAACTGCTGCTTTATTGAAGCTGTGACATTAGCCTGCTACCAAAAGTCACACAGAGTTGGCTTGAGAGCCAATGTCACACTTGTTTATTTCATATGAATGTGTGACCTTAAAAATAAGAGAGAGAGAGAGAGAGAGAGAGGCTCACACATAGACGTGGCTGCTTGTGTGTTTACTTTTGATCAACAGTTTATTCATCATAGGAGCCCGTAGATGGGCTCAGATAACTCAGTTCTTCTAATGGGGTCTTCATTAACACAGGAGGATTTGTGTGTGAGTGTGTGTGAGAGAGAGAGAGAGAGAGAGGGGGGGGGTTCTGTTTATGTATAATCACATCTGTGATGGACTTTGGTTTTTGACAGTACAAGGAGGTGTGAAGGATATTACATTCTTGCCCATAGTTTAACTATATTTACTAATACATACACACATACATACATGCATGCCCCCCCCCCCCCCCCCCCCCCCCCCCACACACACACACACACACATACATGCACACTCCACTCACTCATACACAACACCTCCTCACATCCTTACATAATGCACAGCTAGACAGATGTTGGTAATGTTCAGTTTCCAGCCAGGTTCTGACTCTGTCTGCATTTTTTTTCTCATGTACCTGAGAGAACTCCACAGTGCATTTGGCCTCCAGTTAACATAAGATTGTCTCACACACCAGACAGACAGAAACAGTAAAAAGAACAAACTAATGAACAGAAAGGGGCAGAATTTATGCCAAAGGTTTTTCTCTCATGTAAGCTGTAAAGCTCACTAGGCATGTAAAATACTCTGTGAAGTTCTGACCAGACTTAAGCAGGAGGTCTTGTGGCTGTCAGCCAAGTGAACCTCCCAGCACACAAACACACTCTCTTTATGACTCTCTCTTTCTCTCTCGCGCGCGCCTTCTCTCTCTCACACACACTAAACCCTATGGGCCACAGAAGAACTTCGTGTAATCTGACCACATGTGGCTTCAACACATGCTATATGCAGTGAGATAGAGCTTAAAAAGAGAGAGTTTAAAAATAAACACAATTTATGTACAAAACAGAACAAAGCTATAGAAACATCCAGAAGGATTTCCGTTAAGCCTTCGAGAGATCAGTTCCTCTTGTTTTATTTTTGTTGCAGGAACTTAAGCTGAAAAAAATCAAGTCCAAGAGAGAACGAGGAGATAAAAAACTGTTCCCATCACTGGATGATGAGCATATCCTGCTAACCGGCGTCACTCTCTCAGACAGAAGAGGGTAAACTTAATTTATTCATGCTATCATAGAAATCGTACATAAAAGAACAAAATTAAATTTCATGTAAATTTCCCTAACATTAACAGGATGGTTCTTTGTGACTATATACCAGATTCCATTTGTGTAGAAAAAAACTCATAGAAGTTAAATTTCATGAAGATATGTCTGAAAATTAAGATAATGCTCATGCAGGGATTATTTTATCATGATACAAGTGTCCACGCATGTGTTCTTCACTAGGATGGGGAGTTTGACAGGCAGAAATGTAAAGAAAAGAAAAGTGAAGATGATCTGGAGAGGACTTTGATGCTTTATGCATTTGTTCCACGTTTGAGAGTTCAGTTGTGGTCCCAGCTGTGATGGCTCTGACCCTGGCGTATCTGAGGATAGTTCCTTTGCCACAACAAGAAGCTGAAGTGCTAGAAGGCGAAAGAGGGTCAGGAGAGGGGGGAGAAAGAGAACTCTTGGAATGATACAGACATGATGTTTGTGATTGACTCAGTGATGAATACAAATAGAATCAAACTCTTTATTTCACACCCCATCCTCCCCATTGTTAATGTTAGCAGCTGCTCTGTTGACCTTTTAGCTGAAATGGCAACACTGTTCTGTTTATCCCACCTAATGTATAGAGTTTGTAAATACAGGAAGAAAGTCACCAAAGTCACTCTTTCTGTTAATCAGTTCACATTCATCATGAAATTCCTTTTTTTGTTTATTATTGGTGTAACATATGCTAAAAACATAAGTTAAATAGAGCACACATATTGTTAACGCTTGCTACCTAGGCAATAGTGTAATTTTACTCAAAATTAAGGTAACTTTCTGCCTACTAAGTTAGTAAAGCTAACTTCAAGTGTCTGCAGTAACATGGTTGTTAGTGTGTATGCTGCAAATGGATGAGTATATGAGAGAGAGCCTATCTGAGTTTTTTCCAGCAAGGTCCTATGACTTTCATGGTTAGCAAGGCCAGTCTTGGTTGGTAGTTGTTTAGGGTTTTTCCTCTTACTTGAATGAAGATGAGACAAATTGTGGGGGTGAAAGACTGACTGATCCCAACTCACGCCTGCTGTTTTTGCAGTCATGCAGCCACATTGCCAAATTCTCAGGTACACTGACCTTAAACTGTGCCAGTACCATTAGCTCCATAAGCCTTGTGAATGTATACATTTCACATCCATCACCATCCTGCTGCCGTGCTAAATCAAGATATGTTACACTGGACCTCTTTCTCAGGGACTGGGCCTCAACACTCCCAGCAGAACATCAAGTACACTTAGCACTGCCCATTTAACCACATTGTAATCTGTGTTTTCACTTGCATCAAGAGAGGCTTGTGCCTCCTGAACTTTACCTACAAGCAGCATTGTATCAATAGAGTCTGTGTGGCAGGGTGAAGCCGAACAGGGGTTCGGGTTGCCCAAAACACACCAAAACCAAAAAAAAAAAATGGCTTCGCCGCGAATAGCATGTAAGGGCAAGATGTTTTATTTACAGTGCACACACAAAAAAACGGTCCCAACCAAAGTGAAGAAAAGCGAAAAAAATGTCCAAAATGGCAAATATGTACAGTGGGGAGAAAAATATGTATATGTGTGTGTGTGTATATATATATATATATATATATATATATATATATATTTACAAGAAAAAAAACAAACCCCAAAACAAACAAAAAATATATAGATAGATTAACAAATAAATAAATAAACAAATCGCTACTCTCAATTTCTCAAATCAAATCAAATTCAATTCAATTCAACTCAACACACAGCTACTTTCTGTTCTCCTGACTCCCTCAACGTACAATGACCAAAAACCCCCTTTTGAACTATAAGCCCCTCCCCTCGGAAAATACCAGCTTCCTTCTGTTAATTTCAAATATTATGGCAGTTAATTATCCATTCTAGTACATATGCATAATCACCAACACAAATTCACACTCTACAGTAATGTTTTAACTTTTACAATTCCGGCTAGTGACAGCCGATCGTTACATTTTAAGGTAAAAAACCCTTTTCCATGGAGTGGCCCCTTCCCCGTGTGCACCACACATGTGTCACTCCAGTAGAACCAAATAAATGAACTTGTGTTCCTACAGCTCTGTTTGGTCCTCCCCTGCACCGGGAGTCCTATGCCACTGCAACACATAACCAAACAGACGGACGAACAGAGAAAACAGAGGGAGACACGACAACCAACAAACATTACAACGCAATACGAACATTCACACAAAGCGACATGTATAATAAAGACGGGACAAACATTTAACTGGGTAATTGTGTGTGAGTGTAAACTGATAAAGACAGTACCGGTAAACCACCAACAGTAACGACCCTAACAAACAGTTAGGTGTAATTGGGGTTAGGGTTTGTCGGGTGTTTTAAACTGTAAGATTGTGGAGGTGAATTGTTTAGGTGTAATTGTGGTCAGGGTTTGTCGGTCGTTTTAAACTGTAAGATTGTGGACGTGAATTGTTTAGGTGTAATTGGGGTTAGGGTTTGTCGGGTGTTTTAAACTGTAAGATTGTGGACGTGAATTGTTTAGGTGTAATTGGGGTTAGGGTTTGTCGGGTATTTTAAACTGTAAGATTGTGGAGGTGAATTGTTTAGGTGTAATTGGGGTTAGGGTTTGTCGGGTATTTTAAACTGTAAGATTGTGGAGGTGAATTGTTTAGGTGTAATTGGGGTTACGGTATGTTGGGTATTTTAAACTGTAAGATTGTGGAGGTGAATCGTTTAGGTGTAATTGTGGTCAGGGTTTGTCGGTCGTTTTAAACTGTAAGATTGTGGAGGTGAATCGTTTAGGTGTAATTGGGGTTAGGGTTTGTCGGGTGTTTTAAACTGTAAGATTGTGGACGTGAATTGTTTAGGTGTAATTGGGGTTAGGGTTTGTCGGGTGTTTTAAACTGTAAGATTGTGGACGTGAATTGTTTAGGTGTAATTGTGGTCAGGGTTTGTCGGCCGTTTTAAACTGTAAGATTGTGGAGGTGAATCGTTTAGGTGTAATTGGGGTTAGGGTTTGTCGGGTATTTTAAACTGTAAGATTGTGGAGGTGAATTGTTTAGGTGTAATTGGGGTTAGGGTTTGTCGGGTGTTTTAAACTGTAAGATTGTGGAGGTGAATTGTTTAGGTGTAATTGGGGTTAGGGTTTGTCGGGTATTTTAAACTGTAAGATTGTGGAGGTGAATTGTTTAGGTGTAATTGGGGTTACGGTTTGTTGGGTATTTTAAACTGTAAGATTGTGGAGGTGAATCGTTTAGGTGTAATTGTGGTCAGGGTTTGTCGGTCGTTTTAAACTGTAAGATTGTGGAGGTGAATCGTTTAGGTGTAATTGGGGTTAGGGTTTGTCGGGTGTTTTAAACTGTAAGATTGTGGAGGTGAATTGTTTAGGTGTAACTGGGGTTAGGGTTTGTCGGGTGTTTTAAACTGTAAGATTGTGGACGTGAATTGTTTAGGTGTAATTGTGGTCAGGGTTTGTCGGCCGTTTTAAACTGTAAGATTGTGGAGGTGAATCGTTTAGGTGTAATTGGGGTTAGGGTTTGTCGGGTGTTTTAAACTGTAAGATTGTGGAGGTGAATTGTTTAGGTGTAATTGGGGTTCGGGTTTGTCGGGTATTTTAAACTGTAAGATTGTGGACGTGAATTGTTTAGGTATAATTGGGGTTCGGGTTTGTCGGGTGTTTTAAACTGTAAGATTGTGGAGGTGAATCGTTTAGGTGTAATTGTGGTTAGGGTTTGTCGGGTGTTTTAAACTGTAAGATTGTGGAGGTGAATTGTTTAGGTGTAATTGGGGTTAGGGTTTGTCGGGTGTTTTAAACTGTAAGATTGTGGACGTGAATTGTTTAGGTGTAATTGGGGTTCGGGTTTGTCGGGTGTTTTAAACTGTAAGATTGTGGAGGTGAATCGTTTAGGTGTAATTGGGGTTAGGGTTTGTCGGGTGTTTTAAACTGTAAGATTGTGGACGTGAATTGTTTAGGTGTAATTGGGGTTCGGGTTTGTCGGGTGTTTTAAACTGTAAGATTGTGGAGGTGAATTGTTTAGATGTAATTGTGGTCAGGGTTTGTCGGTCGTTTTAAACTGTAAGATTGTGGAGGTGAATTGTTTAGGTGTAATTGGGGTTAGGGTTTGTCGGGTGTTTTAAACTGTAAGATTGTGGACGTGAATTGTTTAGGTGTAATTGGGGTTAGGGTTTGTCGGGTATTTTAAACTGTAAGATTGTGGAGGTGAATTGTTTAGGTGTAATTGGGGTTAGGGTTTGTCGGGTGTTTTAAACTGTAAGATTGTGGAGGTGAATTGTTTAGGTGTAATTGGGGTTAGGGTTTGTCGGGTATTTTAAACTGTAAGATTGTGGAGGTGAATTGTTTAGGTGTAATTGGGGTTAGGGTTTGTCGGGTGTTTTAAACTGTAAGATTGTGGAGGTGAATTGTTTAGGTGTAATTGGGGTTAGGGTTTGTCGGGTGTTTTAAACTGTAAGATTGTGGAGGTGAATTGTTTAGGTGTAATTGGGGTTAGGGTTTGTCGGGTGTTTTAAACTGTAAGATTGTGGAGGTGAATTGTTTAGGTGTAATTGTGGTCAGGGTTTGTCGGTCGTTTTAAACTGTAAGATTGTGGAGGTGAATTGTTTAGGTGTAATTGGGGTTCGGGTTTGTCGGGTGTTTTAAACTGTAAGATTGTGGAGGTGAATTGTTTAGGTGTAATTGGGGTTAGGGTTTGTCGGGTATTTTAAACTGTAAGATTGTGGAGGTGAATTGTTTAGGTGTAATTGGGGTTCGGGTTTGTCGGGTGTTTTAAACTGTAAGATTGTGGAGGTGAATTGTTTAGGTGTAATTGGGGTTCGGGTTTGTCGGGTATTTTAAACTGTAAGATTGTGGAGGTGAATTGTTTAGGTGTAATTGGGGTTCGGGTTTGTCGGGTGTTTTAAACTGTAAGATTGTGGAGGTGAATCGTTTAGGTGTAATTGTGGTCAGGGTTTGTCGGTCGTTTTAAACTGTAAGATTGTGGAGGTGAATCGTTTAGGTGTAATTGGGGTTAGGGTTTGTCGGGTGTTTTAAACTGTAAGATTGTGGAGGTGAATTGTTTAGGTGTAATTGGGGTTAGGGTTTGTCGGTCGTTTTAAACTGTAAGATTGTGGAGGTGAATTGTTTAGGTGTAATTGGAGTTAGGGTTTGTCGGGTGTTTTAAACTGTAAGATTGTGGAGGTGAATTGTTTAGGTGTAATTGGGGTTAGGGTTTGTCGGGTATTTTAAACTGTAAGATTGTGGAGGTGAATTGTTTAGGTGTAATTGGGGTTAGGGTTTGTCGGGTGTTTTAAACTGTAAGATTGTGGAGGTGAATTGTTTAGGTGTAATTGGGGTTAGGGTTTGTCGGGTGTTTTAAACTGTAAGATTGTGGAGGTGAATTGTTTAGGTGTAATTGGGGTTAGGGTTTGTCGGGTGTTTTAAACTGTAAGATTGTGGAGGTGAATTGTTTAGGTGTAATTGTGGTCAGGGTTTGTCGGTCGTTTTAAACTGTAAGATTGTGGAGGTGAATTGTTTAGGTGTAATTGGGGTTCGGGTTTGTCGGGTGTTTTAAACTGTAAGATTGTGGAGGTGAATTGTTTAGGTGTAATTGGGGTTAGGGTTTGTCGGGTATTTTAAACTGTAAGATTGTGGAGGTGAATTGTTTAGGTGTAATTGGGGTTCGGGTTTGTCGGGTGTTTTAAACTGTAAGATTGTGGAGGTGAATTGTTTAGGTGTAATTGGGGTTCGGGTTTGTCGGGTATTTTAAACTGTAAGATTGTGGAGGTGAATTGTTTAGGTGTAATTGGGGTTCGGGTTTGTCGGGTGTTTTAAACTGTAAGATTGTGGAGGTGAATCGTTTAGGTGTAATTGTGGTCAGGGTTTGTCGGTCGTTTTAAACTGTAAGATTGTGGAGGTGAATCGTTTAGGTGTAATTGGGGTTACGGTTTGTTGGGTATTTTAAACTGTAAGATTGTGGAGGTGAATTGTTTAGGTGTAATTGGGGTTAGGGTTTGTCGGTCGTTTTAAACTGTAAGATTGTGGAGGTGAATTGTTTAGGTGTAATTGGAGTTAGGGTTTGTCGGGTGTTTTAAACTGTAAGATTGTGGACGTGAATTATTTAGGTGCAACTGGGGTTTGGGTTAGGGTTTGTCGGATGTTTTAAACTGTAAGATTGTGAACCTGAATTGGAAATGTTTGTGTGTATGAAACCGGCTAATCTGCTGTGTGCTTCGAGTGTGCACCCTCAAAGCTAACACGGTATTTTAGTGGAATATATGCATTGTTGATATGTATGACTGACGTACATGTAACAGGACACAAACACGAACGAACACTGTAAAACTAGGGAAAAGTGGTTAGTTTGGGGGGAAAAGACGCCACTCGCGGCCTTGTGTGCTGTCTTCTCAGATGCATTAAAGAAAGCTCCAACATCATCAAGGTTAAACTTTGGCATCCACCAAAGACAATTCAGTATTTCAAAATGAGCTCTGGCTGTTCTGTTTAACCTTAATCTAACCCTACTTTTGCCAACTCAAAACATTCTTTTAACTGATATTTCTGCCTTTCCTTCTCACACTCTCTTTTTAGTCTGGTTTCTGTGATAGTTATTTAAACACTGTCTGCTTGTTAAACCATCTGGTGTTTATATTTTTATATATATATATATATATATATATATATATATATATATATATATATAATCCTAATTCCATAGTTTGGTGTCAATACATCAAGGCGTTCCCGAGATATGGCCACACTTCCAGTTGGGCGGAAGATTGAAAAGCCAACAAACAACTTTTGTGAGGCATTTATACTCATATGAGACACACACATGCAGAAGATGAGGCGGAAAAAGGAGAATATTAGTGGGTAATCAGGACTTAAGGAAGCAAAAAAGAACGTAGTACATAGATGCATTAACGCAGCAAAGCTAATGGCTGTTGAAGGTGCAGGAGCCATGCAGGACAAGCAGGGCCAGGGAACACAGGGCGTGGGCCAGAGTCAAGTCGCCGGCTGTAATTAAGTTGGATAGGTAGGCTGGTGCAAGCCTCTGTAGAATTTTATATGTCAATGAGAGGACCTTAAAATCTGCCCTTCCATGAATTGGGAGCCAATGCAGGGAAGCCAGGACAAGTGTGATGTGGTCAAACTTCCTTGTTTGGGTCAGGATTCTGGCAGCAGCATTCTGGACCAGCTGAAGACTTTTGGTACTAGAGGCAGGCAGGCCAGAGTACAGAACATTGCAGTAATCGAGGTGAGATGTGACAAATGCATGAACAATGATTTTTGCATTGGCCATATTTTAGTAAGGGCCTAATTTGGCAATATTACAGAGGTGATAAAAGGCGGTTTTGGTTGTGTGTTTTTGATATGAATGACCAGCGAGAGACTAGAGTCAAAAATCACACCAAGATTTTTAGCTGTAGAGTTTTGAGTTTTGATTCAGTTTTCAAAATTTAGGGTAAGATCACTAAAAAGATGCTTATGCGTAGGGGCATCAATGACCAGCATTTCAGTCTTGTCTGCATTAAGCATCAGGAAATTTACAGACTTCAACCCTTAGTAGCACAAAGACATGCCTCAAGGTTAGTCAATTCATTGTATTTTATAGGTAAGAAAATCTGAGTATGAGAAGGGAACAAGTTAACAGCCTCGGAGACTGAATTTCACCATATGCATTAGTGAATCGCAAAAAAGAATTAGAATATTGGCATAAGCGTACTTGCCAAGCACACAAAACACAATGTTAAATCACTGAGAAATCCACTCAAAAAAAAAAAAAAAACCTGTCCATTCACAAATACTGCTATTGAGGTAGTTTAACCAGACAAACCCTAGAAAACCAATTACAGGTTCTTGAATGCTACAACTCACCAGAACTCCAACCAATCTGCATTTCAAGTGGAAAAACAGGCAGAACACCACAAAATGTGGTGTAGGCACACTAAAGCCATATTTACTGTCGCTGATGCTGCCAACTGAGCACAAAAGTCGAAGACATGAGCAGGAAATGACCACTTATAGCATCATTTCACAGATGTCAGACCAAAGTTAACTGCATAAGACTGCACTTCATGTGGAGTTTCATAAAATGGATGCTCACCTATGGATGTGCTATTTGTTTGCTTGTTTGTTTAGTTTGCATAAAGGGTTGACATAAGCATAGAGTATTGTACTATTGTCTGAGTTAGCATAGTCTTAAGCGTAAGGTTTGTAAACAGTGATGAAAGAGCTTAATTAAAGCAAGTGTAATCCTTAAAAAAAAAAAAAATCCAGCAGGCATCAAACGCACACCAGACACGGAGTTGAGTTCACAAGCTTGGAAGTTTACTACATATATCCAGTTTATAACTCACCCGAAACTGGCTGCACACCACGTAAAAACTATCGACTGGCACAGCACCCACTTAAGTCAAAAGTAGACCTTCCCCAAAAAACAAAAGCCATTCCTCTCTATTCTCCTTCTCCTCGTCTCCACCTAGTCCCAATTTTCATTTCAAAATAAAAGTTCCGGCGCGCTTAAAGTGCTACACAAGTAAAGAGGGTAAAATGCCCTTTCAGTCTGAGGTATAAGTTATGTTGTATATTTCATGGGATTTAATGTTGTTTTAGCATAAATGTCAATTTTGGGGGCCCATGACAGCATAAAAATATTCCCAATGCAAGTTAACAGTCATCATGTTTTTGAGGGGGCTTTCAGGACTGTACAGTTTTCAGTTAAAAAAGAATTAAGAAAAATTAAGAAAAACAAATACATTGAAAGCAACTGAAAAAGTAGCAACTAAAAATCCCCCTAACCCAACCTCAATGGATGCTAACTTGTTTTCCCTAGGACAACTCTGGTCTTGCCTCCTCTCTAGGATCTGCCTGGTCCTTAATCACCTTCTCTTTTTACCTTTTCTTTTTGATTACTTTTTAACCACCTCGGAATACTGCTCCAAAATGATCTTTATGTGGGATTTATTTAAGTGTTGCTGTGATGGTTTTGAGGTGACGGAGCTAGCGATACGAGACATGCAAAATTGGCAGAAAATCACAAAACAAATGTAGTTTGGGAAAAATAAAGCAAAATCTTCTTAATTGTTGTACCCAAAAGCATCACTTTACACATGCAAAAAATAACAAAAGCTAAAAATGTTTCTCCAAACGACATAAGTGCCTTGAAATTACTCTTCCACCCACCACCATAATGGTTACTGCAGAAAGTGCTGGTAGTTGGTCAAAATAAAAGGTGAAGGGATGCCAAGTAGTATACTATTTTCTGGTGGACCATCTCAGTGCAAGTCTTCTCTCTAAAGGCAAGACAGTAGCTTATTCAGTGTGAAGGATTTAAAGAGAAGTTCAGGGTTTTCAGTTTGATAGTGTTGGTCTGCAAGTTACCAGTGATGCAAAAGATGATATCCAGTTTATGCAGGACAACCATTTAATGATAATTTGATGGCATTCTAAATAAGGCCACCAGATGGCAGAGTGATATCATGATCTCTATGATCTCAGTTTCTCATTTGGGTTTATAGCAGTTGGACCAAACTCTGTCTACTCTTAGACATATGTGACACATGCAAGGTTTGGAATAGAATAAGACTGAAACAAGTATAGGAAAGCAAACAGTTAACCTGAAATCATTGCTCAAGTTGTGGTCTAATGATTGTGGATTCTTAGGTTCATTGATTGTGCTGATCTCTCCCTCTTTCTCAACTTCTCTCTATCAGGTCCCAGAGGAAGAGCTGGGAGGAGGACAGAGGTAAGCAGCACTCAGAGAAAGACAAGACACACTGCTTCTGGGATAGTGTTACCACGACAATGAGACAGATCACACCAACAAGGAAGGTAGACAAGATTGAGGGCTGGGAGCCACCAAGACTAAGTGAGGGACCAGATGGAGGAGAAGAAGAAGAAGAGGAAGGAGGAGAAGGAAGCAAGAGAGAGAGGAGAAAAAAGGATGAACCAAAAAACCCCTCACCTCTCTCCTCCCCTCTGTCTATTTCCCTGCCCCAGTCTCTAAGTTTGCCACCCTGGACGGGCCTTGGTCTGGAGGCCGACTCATCGTGCTACTCCAGCCTGTCTGAATCTCAGGCTGGGGGCCCCGTGCGGTGGGCTGCTCGGGCACGTGGAAAACTGGCCGCTGTGCGCAGACGGAGTCCCTCCAGCCTGTCGGAGAGTACATGGGAAGGGTTAAAGTGAGTCAGCAGTATCTCTTCGTCAACCCATCCCCTCTGTGTCTTAGTGTGGGATTGTAGCCATGCCCACATTGCTGCTCTGATCTGATTGGACTGATGCAGTTTGGAGACAGACTAAAGTGTCCAATCAGAGCAGGACAGAACAAGTTTTAACGCTGTCTGTTGAGTGTTTCAGGACACAGAATTGATCAGTATAGCAACAGCATGCTACAGAAATCTTTAAATGTCGCTTAAAATTTAGACTTAACATAGATAATTAGAGTACTAGAGATTGAAAGAGCTCTCCCAAACAAAAGTATTTCTTTCTATCAACTGCACACTCGTTCTGCTAGTTTTTGTAAGCAATGACATATGATTCCAGTGTTGCAGAGGATGGTGATATTCCTTTGCTGTGCGAAAGAGGTGGTTGAATTTCCTCTCAGTAGATATCATACACAAAAGCAGTGGCATACACTGTCACCAGGATAATGAGTCCTTTAATAAAGCAACCAGTTAGCCCAATTACTGCCTTATGCAATACTGCCTTCACCTGCAGAAAATGACAGAGAAAGAGCTGACTCAGTACTGTCCAGGTTACTGATGTTGGAGAACATTATGAGAGTCTGTTTCCTTTTTAAGGTATGTTACCATTTTAAGTTAAGAGATTTTTTTATGTCATTATGGTAACATTTGAGTCCTTATTTGATCAGAATGCTGGCATTTAGTGTGTCAAAGCAGGCTTTTGAACTAAAAAAAAAGATCTCATCTTACAAATTACAGGGGTCTAAGATGTGTCCGAGTGCCTATGAATCTGTACAGTAAAACATCAACAGACATGTACATTATACTCCCTCAAAGGCAGCGCCACTGTGAATGAGTGATTAGAATGCTCTGGACACTTTTCTGAAATAGGGTTGATCAAAAATTCAGGATATCAGGATAATCAAAAATTAGGATTAATTTTAAATTTTATATTGTAAATGTAGTGCTGTATATAACATTTAGAATATTTCCAAAGTCACTGACTGTTGAGCTTTGCAACTGACTTAAAACTCTTTTGCTAAAGCTAGGTCTGCTTTGCATTATCTAGGTATACAACAGTTTGTAACTGTTATCAGCAATGTGATATAATGATCAGTTAGCTGTATGCTAACTCCTGGCTACAATCCTTTCACACCTGCCTTAAATCATATTTTTTATTTGTTAGAAATGGCTTTGCCTTGAACTTATCAGGTTATTAGGATTGCACATATTAATAGAGGGCTTCTTGCTTTTTGGACAACGTTCCTGGTCATAGCTTTAAACCTTCCTCTCTGTCAGGCCTTGAATTCATTCAGGCTGTTCCAGTGATTTACCATAAAAGGCTTTTGCTATATCTGTGTGGGAAAAAGGCGAGTGCCGCAACTGATCAATAGTCCCACTATGAAAAAAAAAGATAAAGAATGTGTCGGTGTTTTCCTCTTTTCTCTATTTTGTCATACTTGAAGTTTTTTTTTTTGTCCTGGTTTGATGGCCTTATGTGTCGTGAACAGACCAAACAGTGTGGCAGTATGGTTTTGTTTTTTGGAAGTAACAGAACCTTGGTCATGAAACTACTAATCCCTGTGTAGGGCTGTCTTACTATTATGACTTTGATACATGGGACAAAATTCTTGTCTCTCTTTCTAAAGCTGAATAAAAAGCTGGGTCTCTGTCTAACGCTTCACTTTTTCCCTTCTCTCGGTTCACCTGCAGCAGCCAGCTTTACTCCTAACTCTTTCTCATGCAGTTGGTTAAAATGATCACAAAACTGATGAGTGCATGGATATTTAACTGTTTTAAAGCTATGGTTTTTAAATATAGGTTCTTTGTTAACTAAGTTGTAGTTATACTCCAAAATTGCCCCTTGTTTTCTTGCATGTTTTTAAAAATGATTTTTATGACTTCTGTGAGCTTTCTTTAACTGGCCTGAGAGTTCACATTCTCAACCCAGTTAATCTTCAAATCAGATTAGCGATGCATGGAAACGGTAAGCTATCCATATGCATCTGACTCAGCAAATCAAAGTGAACATCTGAATAAGTATTCAGATGTGTTTTTGAATGTTAGTTTGTAACATGTGAGATTACAATGGGAACCCTTTAAAACAACACTTTGGCTTTCATCCACTAAGGATCAGATGTTCAGTCGCTGTTCTCTGTTAAACTGAGGAGAAGGAGTCTTGCTGCATTAACACAATGTCTCCCTCTGTTCCACAGCCTGTGGCTGAAAGCCCGCAACTTACAGCAGACCTCAAAAATGCCACCATTTTTGTTAAAAATTTCAGTCAGTAAGATCACTGTTGCCTAGCTGCAGAAACCTCAGGTTCTCTGAGGAACTCTGAAACAGTTTCAAAGCTCATTCTGTAACGATGCCAGGGTATATGATACAAAGCCTTTTTGGAAGTGTTGTTGCCCATTGGCAAATATAAAACACCAAAATTCAACAAATGGCTCATAAATAATGGACGTGATACTAAAACTGTTTTGTAAGCTTGGGAAACCAGCTTTGGTCCAGCAGTGACGTCCATGTGACTCTGTGTGTCTCCTAAGCCTCTATACTGGAATGGTTATCGCTCTGGGTTTTGGGTTTTCTCAGGTTCCATGGAGCTGTAGCTAGCACTCTGGACTTTGAATGCAGCTTATCTGTAGCTTACTCCTGGGGGACTCTGTAGGGTGCTGTTCTACTTCCTGGCATTCCAGAATTGCTTTGGAGGGGATAAGCACACTGGACTCTGATTCTTGGTGGAGCCTTTATGCTGATCTGTACAAAGTTAAATGACAGAAATACCTAAGCAATATCTTTGGTGTCTTTTTGTGCCCAAGAGAACATAGTCTTGTGGCACCCAGCAGTACTGAGGAGCAGAAGCATGTCATTTGGTGCTACAGACACAGCACAAATTATTGAGATGAGCAAAGTATTTTGCTTCATCAAAGGCTAAAGTAACTTTTCAAGTTGACTGAGTTTTTGTTATAAATGTCATTTAGAGGAAACAGGGAAGAAGTAGTTTTCATAAACCTGTGTTTGACTCAGTAGAGGTCACAACATGTGGTAGCAAGTAAAAAAATTACCTAAAGTGATAGGAATAGGTCAGATATGGATGGTTGTTGTCTTAGTTGTTGTTTAGAGGCTTTTTGTAACCCATTGAAGTCTGATGTGCTACTAATAATAGTTTACGAATGTGTTTTCAAGACTTATTTTTTAAGTTTTGATTTATGTGTTTTCAAGACTTATTTATTTGATGTACCTGCAATATGGAAGGTCTATGAAGGTAAATAACTCTGTGTTGAAGTTCATGACAGTGGCGCCTGTTTCTAACCAGAACTTTCAGACTTTCACTGATGTTGTAAAGACTGTTGTACGATGCACTGATAATGAGAAATACATACAAGGGGTAAAAAATGTAACAACTGGCCCTGGTCTGCCCCACAGTGAACACTGAAGTACTGACACAGACATATGCGTGCATCAGGATCTAAATATAATCTAAATTAGGTTATTTAATCAAAATGTCTAAGTAAACTAAACATTTCAACACAAACTAGTCAATACAATAATAACTATTTACTATTTGAGATGCATATTAGAATAGACTTTCCAAAATTTAACCCAATAAATGTCTCAGCTGACACTGCCCGTCTGTCCATGTGAGTCCTGCAGCTATATAGACTAAATCATTTGACAACATATAAGAAAAAAACACAAACGTACAAACTGCAAATGCAAAAAAGTAAAAAACTGGCTATTTTGTGAGGTATACCTAACTCATAAGCACTATACAGGTGCGCAGATGCAGATGGTAGCCCATCTGTTGCATTTGCACAGCAGATGCTATAGTTGGTGACTTCAGCTGACACAGATGAATTAATAACAGTGGAAAAGGCAGAAAATAAGGAATAACCTATATCTGGCTTACTAATTGACCAATAAGAATTAAAGTTTAACAGTCAAGTTTGACAGTCAAGAGAGATCAGCAACTAGTTTGAGAATTAGAGTTTATTTAATCATGTAAGTAGTTTATTTAATTATGAGAAAACATGGATCCACTTCAGATGATTTAAAGAAATTTTATTTGTTAGTACATAATGTCTATAAAACATCATTGATTAAACTGAGAAAGTGGCAGTAGTGTTGGCCAATACACTGGCGACACAATTCACCAGAGACTTTAAGAATCACAGTACAGGTTCTACTTTTCAGACACTTTTTTCCGGTTTTCAGAATACGACTAACTCCCTAAATATTTATCCATCACCGTGGAGTGTGTCTTGTCACAGCCCCACCAGTGTTGATGGTAATAACACGAATGAGTGACACCCCAGAAGATAAACCTCTGATATCTGGAAACTGTGAGGCATCAGTTCCCTAGCCATGTAGGAGACCCCATGATTTTAATTTGGTACCACATTCTCTGTCCTTACACTGAGCAGGTTGTATTATTACAAAACTCATATGTGAGATACGCTGCAGTGTTTCAGTGTGAGGGTGGCAGGTCCGGTGTTTGGTGTTGCGTTGTGCAGTCTGACAACTGAAGCAGGGCTCTCATAGCAGATGACAGAAAAAGCACATGAACATGCCTTACAGTTGTACTAAACAGCAGTGACATATTACAAAGCCATGACCAAGTATCACAAAGCTCTTTAAAAAATACAGTCCTAACCATGCTATTGCTCTCTCAGCACCACACTGAAATGTGTACAATGAATGAATATCACTGAGCATAAATGCTTTGTCCTCAGACTCTCAGATCATGGCCAGTTTTCAGCACCCCAGAGTATCTTCCTTCACATCCTTATTTCATTCTATTACATCACAAATATTACCTTATTATTTTTTTAGTCATCAGGGTGGTCAGTTACACCACATGTGCAATACTGATCCTCATTAGTGTGTGTTTCATTACCCGTGTAAAGATTCTTCTGTCACTCCAAATGGATATCCCCACTGATGATTATATTCTGTTTTTAGTCAGAATTGAGTTGAGTTGCCACAACACAAAGTCAATGTAAATTTGCATCTACATGGTTTGAGGTGAACTCTGTCACAGTACCACATTATGTAAACAAGTGCAATGATTTGCATAAGTCTGTGTATCACCAATGAGTACATGTTTTGTGTGAAACATTTTTCTGACACTGCTTAAGAGTTTTTGACACCACAGTTCACCAACAATCATGTGAATAATTTGATTTTTATATGTTTGCCTCATATATTCAACCAGCTGTTTTTTAATCTGATGATTGATCTATTTATATTGATTCTGTAAACACATTTTCAAACACTAGAAACAAAAGTATACCCAAAAGGCACTTGTTATTTATTGTGATTGCTGTGTCAGCTTTTGTGTGTGAATTGCATAAATTTTATTAATTTGATCAAAACAGTGTTTAATGCTACAGACTCACTGGGACCAAAGTGTTAAAAAAAAAAAATCATTGTGTCTTGAGCAGTGCCTAGCCCTTTTCTTTGACACACATCGAGCATACCTGAAAGGACTGGTCAGAGAGGCCACACATACCTCTTTGCCGCCAACAGAGAACGGGTTCTTGAACTGATTCCGTTCAGGAGTCTTTGAACCTTGATGCCATCTAGCAAACCAGTCCGCGTTTCCACCAATTTTGAGAAGAACCATTGGACGCGTTTGATTTCAAGTCGGCAGCAGAGGACTTTCAGATGTTACAGGTTACAAATGTTTCGTAATAGCCCACATTTTGGCGGCTAATGTTAAGGTTTTGCTCAACTGTTACTGTTACTTTTGCTTAAACAGTAGTAACAAGCTGGTGGATTGCATTGATTACCTGTGAGCTTTTTGGCATGCCCTCTGATGTCGTCACGGTTTGCGCTTGAAAAACCTGCTATCTTTTGGTTCCAGCTGGGAACCAACTTTTCAGGTTCTGAACCAATTTATTTTTGGTCAAAATGCTCCTAACGGTTCAAAATTTGGTGCGCGAAACAGAACGGAACCCATTCCCTGTAGGTGGAAATGGGGTAACAGAGTAATCAGTGGAAGATGACACTGCTTTCATTTAAAATGTGTTTCTGGGTTCAAGGGTTATGGGACACGCTGACCTACAACACTGTGTGATGCACACAGCACACTTTGTGATTCCGTAATTCCACCAGGATATGGTAGGATTACATTTTCTGTTTAATGAATGCACAACATGAAAAAATAAAATATAAATTAAAATATTACCCAAACCGTATATTTCAGGTTCTTCTAAATATTTGTTTATACGTTTATGTACAGTATTAACCTTATGTTAATGGATAGAGGAATGTATGTTTGTACATCTAGAAAACTTTTTGCATTGTGGATTTTTTTCTTTTGGCTTTTTTTTTTCTTTTTTCTTACTATGATTAGGTATTAAAAAAACTAATATTTATGTCAAGTCAGTCACAAGAAGAACAGAGGGAATAGCCTTGTTG